>NC_053028.1:578739909-578953034 GCF_003073215.2 Triticum urartu
GCATCACATAAATTCTCCCGAAGCCAGTTCTTGTTGGTCCAGCAAACGAAAACCTTTGAAGCCTTTGAACGTCTTGAAGCCTTTCAAGTTAAAGTTTATGGCTTCAGAGAAAGCAGCAAGGAAGGGTGGCAGAAAGCGTCGTGGTGAGACCTCCGGAGATCTGCCAGATGAACTCTCAGAAATGTACAAGACAGATCCTGAAGAGGATTACAGTCAGCGCAAGACCCGAATCCAATGGATTCGAAGATATTGGGCAGAACAATGGTTCAAATACAGATTTGTGACCCAGGAGTATGCTGAGAAAAACGCCATCAAGAGACCATGGGGAGACATCCTATTCAAGAATCTTCTACCCAGGTCCAGAGATGAAGCCATTGCTCAAGGCTTCTATCCATGCATGGTCCGTGGACCACAGCCTGCTGATGCACACTCGTCGTCACTGCTATGGTGTCGTGACGACAATCTGTTCAAGCGCAACTTCCAGTTTCCTCATAACTCAGCGAAGCAGAACAAGAAGACTTTTGGGTTAGACTTCAACCCTGGTCCCTCATCTCCAACGGCAGATGGCACACGACATGCAGAACCCAATGTCATCGGTCCTTTCGCCAACCTTGAAGGCCTCATCACCTACATCTTGGTTCAAGGGACTGCAGTGAATGAGCCTGCAGCTGACATTGAGTCTGATGACACGCCTGCAGTGCCGAAGCCAAAGCAGTTGAAGAAGCCAAAAGCTTCAAAGCCTGCCCCTTCACCAAAAGTCTCAAGGGCGAAGCCACTGGCAACCGCACCTCCTGAAGACAGTGTGTAGTCTGAGGACTTATCACGCATCTCCAAGCCCCAGAAGGCCAAGATGCCTCTGTCTCACACTGGCAAAGAGCTAACAGCTGTTGCCATTCTGCGCAATGACGACATTGATTTGTCAAGTGATGAAGATCTTGCAGATGACGCTCTTGAGCAACTCATCAAGAGCAAAGAAGAAGCAGAAATATTCAATGATCTGCCTCTCTTTGATGTCACCATCATCCACAACTTCATTGACGAGTGGTTTGACACGCCAAACATCAGCTTTGAAGATCTGCAGCTACCCATTGGCCTCAGTGTCACCTTCCAAGGCGCCATTGCTTCAGAACTTGCTATTGCCCAGCACATTGTTGAACTGAAGCAGAAGATTGACTATGAAAAGGCTCAGTTCAAGAAGCATATGGCCAAGCTCAGCGTGCAAGAAGTGAAGAACTTCAAGACAATGATGCACGAGCTCAAGGAAGCCTTTGTGAAGAAGCGTGCAGAAGCTCAGGGTTCGCGTGAGCGCATGAAGACTCTGGCTGACAGATGTGTGAAAGCCTATAATGAGGCTGAGAAGCGCAAGGCACTTGGGCGTCCTGGCATCGACCCCAGGATGGCCGCAAAGAAGAAGAAGAAGCCTGCTACGGCTGAACCTGATGCACTAAGGCAAGAAGCAGTTCCGATTATCGTCCCAACTAGAATGACTGGCTCGAAGCCAAAAAGCCGGTCAACAGCTTCAGAGCTCAAGAAGACAAGGACTGCTGAGGCTGAAGCCAGGAAGAGGAAACACTCTGAAGCCTCTCCTACTGCCCCCTCCAAGAAGAAGAGGAAGACCAAGAAAGCTCGGGCTGCTTCCACAGAGCCCTTGGTAGTTGAACCCATTTCTATGGTCTATCCTGAAGCGGAACGACAACTGACAATTCATGAGCCTGCTTCCACAGAGGCTCATGAAGCTGAAGACATTCCAGCAGCTGATCCCATCCCTGCTGAGGACATTGGTCAACATGACAATGTAGAAGATGATGCAGTCCTTCCTCAGCATGAAAACAATGAACTCATCAGCATTGGTCGTCCACTGACGCCAATTGCACAGGATGCTTCATGGGCGGATCGCCCACAAGAGGAAGAAGACTATGAGGCCCAGCCCACACCAACTCCACAGGCGTCGTCTGCGTTCCGCAGGCTTTGCAAAGGTCCAAGGCCTCAAGTCTCTGCTGAAGACATTCTGGCTGCATCAGCCGCAGAAGAAGGAGTCCCACAAGATCCCACTCCCCTGTCCGACCAAGAAGCAGTTCTCCAGGAGAATGTGCTTGTGACCGACCCTCCAGCTAGTCAAGTGGAGGATGAAAATCGTGAGGCTGCCACAACCACCAATGAAGCTAATGTGGAGCCCTCCCCAGCAAAAGCTTCAGAAGACAGCGAAGCCACTGATCCCGCCACTTCTGTTCCTGAGTCTGCTGCCGGTCCCCAATTCAACTATCATGTTGAGCACAGGCCTCAGGTCCATAAGCCAATCCCAAGACTGCCAAGGTTTCCAGGTCCTGCATCAGCACCTGGCTCCTTCAACATCAATGGCTTCAGGGCAGACAACACGTTCTTCAATAGCTCCAGGAACCCCTACTCAAGGGAAAGGATATCATCTGATCGGTTCTGGAGCTATCCTCAGCGAAGCTATTACTCTTGCATTCTGTACAACCAAGGTTGCATCTTCCCACACAAGCGCCTTGACGTTGAAGCTATAGCTGGCTTGCCCTGTCTGGAAGAAGCTTTAGATTGCTTCAAGGAAGTTGGACTGCTGCCGTTCATTACTGACGAAGAGCATTGGAATGAAGAGTTGCTGCTTCAATTCTATGCCACACTTCACATCAGAGGGTACAGCAGAGATCCGAAGACTTGGGTCCTGGAGTGGATGACTGGCAACGTTCATCACGAAGCCAATGCATTTGACATCATTGAGCTCACTGGCTTGCCCACTCCTGGCGATCTCTTCGAGCAAGGCTGTCAGCTGCATGCTGAAGCTATTGAGAGCATCTTTCAGCGGCCAGAACCTGATATGAGTCAGATGCTCAGCATGATGAAGCCATTGCCCCAAGATACTGCTTATCCCACAGAGTTCTTCGTTGAAGACCTTGAGTATCTGCCAAGAACCATCTATCACATCATCAGGCGAACTGGCCTATCAAAGGGCACTCTCCAAATGCCAAGCTTCAGGGTGCAATGAAGACTTTGGTCTTCTATATACTTCATGGAAAATGCTTCAATGCACAGGACTTCTTCATATGCCAACTTCCTGCATTAGGCATTGATCTGTTTGGTTTGAAGTTCTACGCCCCTTGGGTCATGCGGCTGATCAAGCTACACTCCGCCATCTCGTATCAGCCCTCAGCCCGCAACCATCGAATCTTCTTGCCTGACGTGGACATGTCTACTGAAGCCATTTATTCTGAGCCTGCCAAGCAACCTCTAAGTCTTCATAATGCAGAACATCAGAGTTTTGCTTAGAACGTTGAAGGCGTTGAAGCAGTTTCTCGGGTGTATCCTTTGGCTGGCACTACACGTGCACCACACCCTGCTTCCACTGAAGCCACTGACAGTGCCACTGCTCCAAGACCCAAGAAGCGCACTCGTGTTCTTGTGGCTCTACATCAGAAACAGGATAGGCATCATGACTGGCTGAAGCGTCAGATGAAAAGCCTCTTGGTGGATGTTAATCGCACTCGAAATCTTGCCACCAAGAATGCTTTCGTTGCCCATGAAACCTGTCGCCGCACATGGAAAGGGCTCACGATGATGTGTTCTGAAGCTGATCTTCAAGAGGATGGCTTTACTGAGAGATTCAAGTTTGACTCCACACCTCCTCGAAGGGCTGTGCTGCTAGGAACTCCATCCGTTGAAGACTCTGAGTTCTCTTCCTCTGCTGCCACAGTGACTACCAGAATTATTGAGGAAGAAGACGATGCTACTTCACCGCCACCTCCTTCAGCACCTCCAAGCTCTTCTGCACCGCCAAACAACACCAACAACCCTGCTACTTCACCTACTCCTCATGGGAACGAGTAGAGGCTCTATGTCTTCAAACCTTTTTGGTCATCACTGACAAAAGGGGGAGAAGCATATGAGATTGATAGTCTTCAAGCGGGTCCATATGGGCGGGTGCCTTATATTTTGCTTCGTGCTTACAACTCTCGTTTTTGCTACATTTGGTTCTTATGAGTTGTAACACTTAAACTAGATGGTCGTCTGCTACTTATTTGCCACCTTGTTTTGCGAAGATAAATTCCGCATGTGCGACGATAAATTCTGCACTTAGCTCATTCTGCAGACGTCCATTTTCCATTATGCATGTCATTATCTTCATATACTTTCACATGCATAATGGATTGTCATCATAAGTTGAAGTGGATCTCCACAAGTACATCCTGCCATGTGCATTTGCATTCCAAAAGCAAATTAATTTATATGCACATCTTCAGGGGGAGCCCTTGCAACTTATGAAGACAATTCCTTATCCTTTACAATTTCACAGATTATATTCCCCATTGAAAACTTCAACTAGTTTGTCATCAATCACCAAAAAGGGGGAGATTGTAAGTGCATCTAGTGCCACCCCTAGTTGGTTTTGGAGTATTGACGACAAACCTAGTTGAGGGACTAATGTGTTTGTGAGAATTGCAGGATAACACAGGTAGAAGTCCCTCATTGATTCGGTTTTACTACCAGAGATGACCCCTAAAAATGTATGAAGACATTGAAGTCAAAGGTGGTATATGAAGATATTCACATTGAAGACTATGACAAGAGAAGACACTATATGAAGCCTATGGAGCTCGAAGACTTAGATCTTTCGTAGTTCTTTTTCTTTTGTGTTGAGTCATAGGAACCACCGTACTGTTAAGTGGGGTCCAAGAGAACCAGTCAGAATGACTGAAGTGGTGCCTAAACCAAAAAACCTATGTCTTCGAGTGAAGACTATGAGGGCGAATCTTGTCCAGAGTCGGACAAGTCACCTTAGCTTGTAGCCCAAGTAAAGTTGCCGTGTGAGTTTGAAATCTGACCGTTGGAACATGTGTCAGTTCCTTAGTGACCCAGGGTCATTTTGGACAAATCAGGTCGGGTTGCCAAGTGGCTATAAATAGCCCACCCCCTACAACCATAAATGGTTGGCTGCTCAGATTGAAAGTACGGCTTTTGTCGTTTGAGAGCAACCCACCTCGAAGCCTTTGAGAGAGAATTCCTTGCGAGGATAAAGCCCTAACCACCAGAGCCAGAGAGAATTGGCCATCACTTAAGTCTTCTTGTCTGTGTGATCTGAAGATTTATTACACTTGAGGACTGTGCATCCTCCAGCCGGTTAGGCGTCGCGTTCTGAGCATCCAAGAGACATTGTGGATTGCCGGTGAACGAAGTCTGTGAAGGTTTGGGAGTCTACCTTGAAGACTTACCAGAGTGATTGGGCGAGGTCTAGGTGACCTTAGCTCAAGGAGAATACGGTGAGGACTGGGTGTCCGGGACTGTGTGTCCTAAGGTTTAAATACCTAGCCGCTCCAACCAGACGTACAGTTGTCACAGCAACTGGAACTGGTCCAACAAATCATTGTCTTCAACAAGTCACTAGTCTCATCTTCACTTCACTTTACTTACTGTTACTCCTTGTGAAGTCATTGTATGTTTGCACTATCATTTGTCTTCACTGAGTGATTGCATGTTCTGTTTGGCTTCACCATATCTTCCTACCTGATCCTTACTACCTAGCTGCTATTAGTCTTTGTGCTTTCACTTCATTGAATACTTGACTATGGTTTGCCTAGTGTAGTCTACCTTCCGCTGCATGGTAATAGGTTTAATTTTATCGTTTATCTTCAAAACTTCTATGTTCTGAAGACTTTCATAAAAATCGCCTATTCACCCCCCCCCCTCTAGTCGATATAACGCACTTTCAAAGTGTCTTGTAGAAATGGGATACCGAGTCTGATCGGAATGTCTCGGGAGAAGGTATATCCTTCGTTGACCGTGAGAGCTTGTCATGGGCTAAGTTGGGACTCCCCTGCAGGGATTTGAACTTTTGAAAGCCGTGCCCGCAGTTATGGGAAGATGGAAATTTGTTAATGTCCGGTTGTAGATAACTCGAACCTTAACTTAATTAAAATGAATCAACTATGTGTGTTACCGTGATGGTCTCTTCTCGGCGGAGACCGGGAAGTGAACACGGTGTTGGAGTAATGCTTGCCGCAGGTTGTTCTCTAGTTATCCGTTCGTGCTTTGCCTTCTCTTCTTGCTCTCTTTTGCGAACAGGTTAGCCACCATATATGCTAGTCGCTTGCTGTAGCTCCACATATTACCTTGCCTTACCTAAAAGCTTAAATAGTCTTGATCGCGAGGGTGCGAGATTGCTGAGTCCTTGCGGCTCACAGATTACTTCCAAACCAGATGCAGGGCCTGATGACTCCGTTCCAGATGACGCGCTTGAGCTCAAGTGGGAGTTCGACGAGGACTCACGCCGTTACTATGTGTCTTTCCCTGATTATCAGTAGTGGTGCCCAGTTGGGGCGATCGGGACCGTGTCACATGTTGGGTTGATCTTTTATTTTGGCACCGTAGTCGGGCCATGAGTGATTGGATGATGTAATGCTATTTATGTACTTTGTTTGACATGGCGAGTGTAAGCCAACTATGTTCCTTCCCCTTTTATTATCTATTTACATGGGATGTTGTGAAGATTGCCTTACTTGCGACATTGCTTTCAATGCGGTTATGCCTCTAAGTCGTGCTTCGACACGTAGGAGATATAGCCGCATCGAGGGCGTTACAAGTTGGTAATCAGAGCCTTCCCCGACCTTAGGAGCCCCCACTGATTGATCGTTTTTAGCAGCCGTTGTTGAGTCTAGAAAAATGTTTTGAGTCATTTAGGAATTATATATCGGGGAGTTTAGGAATTCTTTTTACTCCCCGGTCCCTTCATCGCTCTGGTAAGGCATCTTGACGTAGAGTTTTGACTCTTCTCTTCTCAAATTTCACTAAAAAGAAATTTAGGATCACGCAGGTATCTTGGAATCGTTCCGATGGTTTTGTGACGAGAACATTGTTCTTGGTGCCTCCTGTCATTTAGGGGTTGTGGCAGTGTCCCGGGGAGTTGAGCTCCGAGGTGTTGTCGTCACAATTTTATTGTTGCAGTTCTGGAATACCTGAGTTTAGTACGCCGACATCGAAAATCTCTTTTATGCAGTTGTTGGTGAGATAACCTCGACGCCACCCAGTACTGGGGCGGGAGTTCAGGAGTATTGCCATAACTTGTATAACGGATGCTTTTCGAAGGTTGAGGTAGATGGTTTCCGAAGTTTTTCTCGGTTATGTGTTGAAGGATGGATACAGCTGGATGTAGGATTTGCTAGATTTGGGTGAGATATTATGCTTCCCCTGTATCCCCAACACCTGATTGCATAACCGGAAAGGTTCGGGAGTTTCATAGGTGGGAATTCTTGTAGCTCTAGCTCTTCTTCCACGGATATTTGGTTTGAGATTGGGATTTCTTACCGAGTATTCGTTCTTGCTCCGTACCTTGTTGATTTATTCCTCTACCTAAATTCTAAGTGGCTTCTCAATTTATGGATATGTGACCATTTCAATTGGAATGCATTCGTTCATTTTGTTCGGATGTGAAGACTATATGTTGCAATTTCAACCCGCTTGATTCAGCTTCAATTTTATCTGTCAATGTGCTAACGGATGTCACCCTCTTCCGGATGGCTCCCGCTAAGAGCAGCAATCAAAATCAGAATCAGAATCAGGATCCGCCACCACCTCCCCCTCCTCCGGAGGCATGGCAAGCTGTGATGGCCGCTACCAATGCAAACACGCAGTTGATCATGCAAATTCTTCAAGAGCGCAATCAAGCGAACCAAGGCAACCAAGGCAACAATCAGAATCACTTTGCTACACTCAACCAGTTCCTTGCTAACCAGCCAAAGACCTTCAGCAATTGTGTTGAGGCAACTGATGCTGACGATTGGCTTGTGGACTTATGCAAGCATTTCGAGTGTAGTAATGTCAGGCATGTGGACTTTGTCAAGTTCGCTTCCTTCCAACTCAAAGACCAAGCTGCAGAATGGTTCCAGCAGTACAAAGATTCTAGAGGAGGCCGTGTGATTACCTGGGATGAATTCCGTCAAGACTTCAAAGCTCATCATATTCCTCAAAGCGTGGTTGAAAGCAAGCGTGAGGAATTCCGCAACCTGAAGCAAGGCTCTTTGTCTGTCTATGACTACAACAAGTTGTTTCAGAAGCTCGCCCGCTTTGCTAAGCAGGACGTCCCTGACGAGAAGAGCATGATATACCAGTTCAGGGGTGGTCTCAGAGAAGAAATCCAGCTAGCTCTTGTTCTCTTTGAGCCCATGAGGTATGATGAGTTCTACAACATGGCATTGAAGCAAGAGGCTGCTCAACTGAAGTGTGATGCTTCCAAGAAGCGAGTCAGAGATGCTACTCCTTCTTCCTCTACTCAAGTGGCCAAGCAGCAGAAGTATTGGCTTCCTCCTCCTCCGTTCCGTCAGCTGTATCAGAAGAGCAAAGGTGGCAGTGGATCTTCCCACCCACCCAACCATGGCTTTCAGAACAAGACTTCGTCTCAAGCTCCAAGATCGAGTGCTCCGTATCACCGTCCGCTTTCAGAGGTCACGTGCAACAAGTGCCAACAGAAGGGTCACTATGCCAACAAGTGCTTCAACCAGAGGCGTCTCCCTCCCCATCCTCCTGTGAGATCGGCAAGTACAGCTGTGGTCAAGCATAACCCCAAGTACGCCAAGGTCAACATGGTGAATGCAGCTCAGGCAGAGGACTCGTCAGATGTCATCATGGGTAACCTTCCTGTTAATGATATTCCTGCAAGAGTTCTTTTTGACACTGGTGCATCGCATTGTTTCATCTCGAGACCTTTTGCATCTAAGCATGATTTTGTTACTCAAGTGTTGCCAAAACCGTTGGCTATTGTCTCTCCGGCCTGTCAAATGACATCTCGAGTATGCGTTCCGGATGTTACAATCACTTTGGGTGACTATAAGTTCTTGTCCTCTCCAAATGTTCTTGGTGACTCGGATATTGATCTTATTCTCGGAATGGATTGGCTTTCTAAGCACAAGGCTCGGCTTGATTGTGCTGCCAGGCAGATTCAATTGACTCATTCGTGTGAGGATGTAATTGTCTTTGCCACTCGTGATGATACAATCCGTCTGTTTCTCTCAATGAGAAGGGTGAACTGGATGCCATCTCGCAAATTCCAGTCGTTTGTGAATATCAAGACGTCTTTCCAGAAGAGCTTCCAGGAATGCCTCCGCACCGGCCAGTTGAATTCGTCATCGATCTTGAGCCTGGCACGGAACCTGTTTGCAAATGTCCTTACAAGCTCGGACCTGAAGAGTTGAAGGAGCTGAAGAAGCAACTCGATATTCAAGAGCGAATGGGTCTCATCAGACCTAGTTCTCCAAGCTTGATCTCCAAGCTTGATCTCCGTATGGGTTATCACCAGATTCGAATCCGTGAGCAAGATATTCCCATGACGGCTTTCAGGACAAGCTATGGTTCATATGAATACATTATCATGTCTTTTGGCCTCGTCAACGCTCCTCCAACTTTCTCTCGCATGATGAAATTCATCTTCAACGCCTACACCAATGACTTTGTTTTGGTCTATCTCAACGACATTCTGGTCTTTTCGAAGAACAAGGAAGATCATGGCAAGCACTTGCGTTTGGTGCTTGATAAGCTCAGGGAACACTAGTTCTACGCCAAGTTTTCAAAGTGCGAATTTTGGCTCGATGAGGTTCTTTATCTTGGGCATATCATCTCTGCCAAGGGCATTGCGGTGAATCCTGAGAAGGTGTCTGCAATTGTGAATTGGGAACCACCTCAGAACATGAAGCAACTCCGTAGCTTCCTCGGTCTCGCAAGCTACTGTCGAAGGTTCGTTGAGAACTTTTCAGAGATCGCGAAGCCTCTTTCAAACCTTCTCCAGAAGCACGTCAAGTACGTTTGGTCTCCGGAATGTGACATCGCTTTCAACACTTTGAAAGAGAAATTGGTCACTGCTCCAGTTCTGACTCCTCCTGATGAATCCAAACCGTTCGAGGTCTTCTGCGATGCCTCTCTCCAAGGTCTTGGTGCAGTGTTGATGCAAGAGAAGAAAGTTGTGGCTTATACCTCTCGCCAGTTGAAGCCCAACGAGAAGAACTACCCCACTCATGACCTCGAGTTGGCGGCAGTTGTGCATGCCCTTTTGACTTGGAGACATCTCTTATTGGGAAGAAAAGTGGACATCTTCACTGACCACAAGAGTCTCAAGTACATCTTCACTCAGCCTAATCTCAACCTCAGGCAGACTCGATGGGTCGAAATGATTCAAGAGTATAATCCTAGTATCGAGTATACTCCAGGAAAGGCCAATGTGATTGCTGACGCATTAAGCAGGAAGGCTTATTGCAACAGCCTGATTCTCAAGCCTTATCAACCCGAGCTTTGTGAAGCTTTCCGCAAACTCAATCTGCAAGTTGTTCCTCAAGGTTTCCTCGCCAACCTTCAAGTCTATCCTACCTTGGAAGACCAGATTCGCGAGGCGCAACTTCTTGATGCTATGGTGAAGAAGGTGAAGATTGGGATTGCCAAGAGTCAACCCAAGTACAAGTGCTACCGCCTTGATGACAAGGATACTCTCTTCTTCGAGGATCGTATTGTTGTGCCCAAAGGTGACCTTCGTAAAGTGATCATGAACGAGGCTCACAATTCACTCCTCTCCATCCACCCTGGGAGCACGAAGATGTATCAGGACCTCAAGCAGGCTTATTGGTGGACTCGAATGAAGCGCGAGATTGCTCAGTTCGTGAATGAGTGTGATGTCTGCAGAAGAGTGAAGGCAGAACACCAAAGGCCAGCTAGTCTCCTCCAACCTCTTGCCATTCTAGAATGGAAGTTTGACCACATTGAGATGGACTTCGTGACTGGGTTTCCAAAGTTCAAGCGTGGCAATGATGATATATTCGTTGTCATCGACAAACTCACTAAAGTGGCTCACTTTCTGCCTATCAAAGAGTCTATCACTGCAGCTCAATTGGTGGAGCTCTATACCTCTCGGATTGTCTCGCTGCATGGTATTCCACAGGTGATCTCTTCAGACTGTGGAAGAATCTTTACCTCCAAGTTTTGGGATTCTTTTCAGAAGGCCATGGGCACCAACATCCGCTTCAGCACAGCTTTCCATCCTCAAACTAGCGGTCAAGTCGAGCGTGTCAACCAGATTCTTGAAGATATGCTCAGGGCTTGTGTGATCTCCTTTGGCATGAAGTGGGAGGATTGTCTTCCATATGCTAAATTCTCCTACAACAACAGTTTTCAAGCAAGTTCGGGCAAGGCCCCATTCGAAATTCTCTATGGCAGGAAGTGTCGTACCCCTCTCAACTGGTCTGAAACCGGTGAACGTCAACTTTTGGGAAATGACTTAATCATAGAGGCAGAGGAAATGTGTAAAGTCATTCGAGATAACCTCAAAGCAGTGCAATCGCGCCAGAAGAGCTACTATGATAGTAAGCACCATGATTTGGGTTTCGAGATCGGAGATCATGTTTACCTCCGCGTCTCTCCAATGAAAGGTACTCGTCGCTTCGGTATCAAAGGGAAGCTTGCCCCTAGATACATGGGACCTTTCAAGATCGTCAGCAAGAGAGGCGATCTCGCCTATCAACTCGAGCTTCCTTCAAACTTTGCAAATGTGCACGATGTGTTCCATGTCTCTCAGCTTAGCAAGTGCTTCAAGACTCCTGACCGCACCATCAACTTCGAAGACATTGATCTCCAAGAAGATCTCTCTTATCATGAGCACCCCGTTGCTATTCTTGAAGAGACCGAACGCAAGACTCGCAATAAGTCAATCAAATTCCTCAAAGTCAAGTGGTCACACCATTCCGACCGTGAAGCCACCTGGGAACGCGAGGATCACCTCCGTTCTGAGTACCCGGCGTTCTTTCAGTCCTAGATCTCAGGACGAGATCCTTTCGTAGTGGTGGAGTGTTGTAACACCCCGGATGTGATTTACCTAATATGTACTCCAACTCTTGTCGTTTCTGTCACTAAGTTATTTTATTTTCTCGGGTTTGGGTTTTTGTCTCCGTGTGTTGTTGTCGTTGTCATGCATCTCATATCATGTCATCATGTGCATTGCATTTGCATTCGTGTTCGTCTCATGCATCCGAGCATTTTTCCCAGTTGTTCGTTTTGCATTCTGGCGCTCCGTTCTCCTCCGGTGGTCATTTCTACCTTTATTTCATGTGTGGGGGTTAAACATTTCCGGATTGGACCGAGACTTGCCAAGCGGCCTTGGTTTACTACCGGTAGACCGCCTGTCAAGTTTCGTACCATTTGGACTTCGTTTGATGCTCCAACAGTTAACCGAGGGACTGAAAAGGCCTCGTGTGTGTTGCAGCCCAACACCCCTCCATTTTGGCCCAAAACCCACCAAAACCTTCTCCATCTTCTAGAGCGTTCGATCACGATCGCGTGGCCGAAAACTGCACCTCATTTGGACACTCCTAGCTCCTCCTATGCCTACTTAAAGACCCCCTCCGAAATTCTCGTTTTCCCCTCTCCCGAAACCCTAGATCCATCTCCACCCGCCGCCGCCGGACGAAATTTCCACAGGCCGGACATTGTCCGACCCGCGCCGCCGCCGCCACGTGGCAAGCCGCCACTCACCGCCGCCGTCTCCCACCGCGCCGGCCCGGGAGGCCCAGGCGAGGCCCCCGCGGCCCAGTCGCCACGCCCCGCCGCCCGGCTGTCGTCCGCCGCCGCCCGACGTCTCTTCCCCACGCCCGGCCGCCACTCCGCCGCCCGGCGCCGTCCCCGCCGAGCTCCCGCGAGCTCCACCGCTCCGCCGCGCCGCCCCATCTCGCCGGCGCCGCCCGCGGCCACCCCGGCCCGCACCTCCTCCTCCACGCCCGCACCTCCTCCGGCCGGCCCCTTCCAACTCCGGCGAGGTCGTCAAGTCCGGCCGGCGATCCTCGTAATCCGTGCGCTACAGTACCCAGATCCGGATCTAGATCTGAGACGGTTGACTTTCCTCCCGAAACCCTAATTATTTTGCTATGTTCATTGTGACGTAACTTTGCATCCGTAGATCCGTTTTGGGCGTGTAGCATATCAAAATGTTCGTCTCAGAGAGTACATCACTTCATCTCATTGCATAATTTTCATTTGAGTTCATCTTGATGCCTGAAATGCTGTTGGAAGAGTGCTATTTGAGATAATTGCCAGATCTGCTGCTCCAAATAGCTATTTGTCATTTTGCCATGATTATTGTGTGCATGATATGCCCCTGAGCTCTACATGAGTTTTGTTATATGCTTTGCCATCTTTCCAGAGGTGCAATCCATGTATTTTTGTGATGTGTGTGGTGACTAGCACAAGCTTGCAAAGTGGTGCATTCGTTAATGCTGATTTCAGGGACTTAGCAATCCCACTAAGTCCTTGATCTGTTTTTATCAATATGCCATATGTTCATGTTGTTTCCTAGTGATCCGTGCCTCTTTTGAGGATGATCAGTAAGGATGTTTTGTTAATCTTGTAGTGCTTTATCCATACATGCCTTTGTTTGCAATTATGGAGCACCCTAGCTTGAGTCAATCAAGCTCTACTTTTGTTATTTCGTGAATCTAGGCAGATTGTCTACTTGTTAGCGATTTTGCCGAGGATGTTGTAGTTGATCCGTGCATGTTATGTTGTTGTTCTTGCCATGTTTAGCTTGTATAATGTGTATTCTTGATGGGTGTATGCTTAGATTGTCATGACATGCTCTGCAGTGAGTGCATCGAGCTCGTAAACATGCCTACTTGATATCTAATTTGCATGCTCCAGTTTTTCACTAAGTCAGTGATCTGATTATGTTTTTGCCATGTTCACATGCTTGCAATTGTATTTTTCGATCCCTTTTGGCTCAAGGTCACTAAGGGACTTTTGTTAAGCTCTTTGAGTAGCTCCATGCCATGCTTTACTTTGCCATGTTAAGTTCCTGTAGCATATAGTTTTCTTGCTCCAATATGTGCTACCTGATCTGAAATTCCAGACAAGTGTTAATTTCACTAAGTCTGAAACCTGTTTACCAATTGCACTATTGCCATGCTTGTTTGAACCTGTTAATGGATGAATTGGCCGTAGATCAGTGTTCATTTTTTGTTAAGCATTATGAATGGATCCCTTCCATGTATTTTGTTGCCATGTTTGGGTGATGTAGCATGTTTAACTTGTTGCATTTAGATGGCTACTTGCTGTTTATCGCAGACCGTTGCCATATTTGAATTGCTTGCCATTTCCAAACCGTGCATCCGATTCCGGTGTTTTTTATATCGATTTCAATCGAAATCACCTCATCTTTCCAGTGGCACTCTTGGATTTCCAGTTTGAGGCCAGTTTCATTCATTCCTTGTCAAATCTTGCATATGCATCACATATCGCATCCCGCATAGCATACCATGTTTGCATCATGTTGTTTGAGCTTTGCACGTGGTTGATTGTGTCCTTTTGCTTGTTTGTCTTGTTTGGGTAGAGCCGGGAGACGAGTTCGCTAACGAGGAGCCCGTTGAGTTTGCTTTCGAGGATCCAGTCAACTCTGACAACTTTGCAGCCAAGATGATCATACCCTCGAAATCACTTCTGTCTTTGCTTTGCTAGATGCTCGCTCTTTGTGCGGCAAAAGCACCCTCCGAGACGGGACCCTATGGTGGAGTCTTCTTCTCCCGTTTGGAAACCTTGGTTTCCGGATCATCAGAGGTAGTCCTCTTCCTCCCCCGGGGCGAAGGAATGTCAGACTCCTTCTCTTGGCTATCCTCCCTCACGAAGGCGCTCGTTCACTCGGTGGGAACAGATAGCGGTGGAGGCCCACTTTGGCCCTCTTTACTCCCCCCTTCATCTTCCTTTGCGGGCACCAGGCAAGGTGCTGGCTCAAGCATCTTTTCCAGCACCGGATTGTCCAAGCCTTCGGGAAGGGGGGCCGAACACCAAATCATCTGCGCCTTTGCTGTCCAGTCCTGGTCAAAGAGCGATCCTTCAGGATGATGTCATGATAACATAAAGACGGTGTGTTCGGCTAGAGGGTTACTTACTTGGTCCGCGGTGCGGTTGCTGCTCAGGCCCACGTCCTCGGAGGTGTCCGGACACTCTATCTGGGGTCCGAAGAACGACTTGTACATCTCCTCGTGCGTCAGGCCGAGGAAATTCTGAATAGCACGCGGTCCTTCTGGGTTGAATTCCCATAAACGGAGGGGCCGGCGTTTGCAAGGCTGGACTTGACGAACCAGCATGACTTGCACTACCATAACAAAACTAAAATCTCCCTCGAAGATATCCCGGATGCGGCTCTGCAGTATGGGCACATCCTTGGCTGGACCCCAGCTCAGCCCCCTGCTGATCCATGACATCAGTTGTGGTGGAGGGCCCGAGCGAAAGGCGGGGGGAGCTACCCACTTGGCACTTCGGGGAGCGGTGATGTAGAACCACTCCCTTTGCCATAATCCGGACACCTCTGGAAAGGAACCTTTTGGCCATGGAGCTCTAGCAATCTTGCTTATTAATGCACCTCCGCACGCTGCATATTGCCCCTCGACCGTCTTCGGCTTCACATCAAAGGTCTTGAGCCACAGGCCGAAGTGAGGGGTAATACGGAGGAAGGCCTCACATACAACAATAAATGCCGAGATGTGGAGAAAGGAATCCGGGGCTAGATGGTGGAAATCAAGCCCGTAATAGAACATCAAACCCCTTACGAAGGGATCCAGAGTGAGGCCTAGTCCTCGGAGGAAGTGGGAGATGAACACGACGTCCTCGTTGGGTTCGGGAGAAGGGACGACCTGCCCTCGGGCGGGCAGCCGATGCGAGACTTCGGCGGTCAAGTATCTTGCCTCCCTCAACTTCTTGATATCCTCTTCCGTGACGGAGGAGGGCATCCACCGGCCCTTGAGGTTGGACCCGGACATGATTAAAGGTCCGAAGAACCTGACCTGGGCTTTGGGTGTTGGAACTCGAGGCGGGGGAAGGATTCGATTGAGCACGGGAGGAAAAAAGTAAAAACCATGGCCCTTTATAAAGAGTGTGAATATCAAGCGTCCTCCTCGTGGCCGTTTGGGACTTGCCTAAAATCTAGGAGTCCTAGGCGCGGTTGGGTTACCCACGCCCGTATTGATGAGAATCCCGTAATAAGGGGGACACGATCTCTGCTTTGACGGACATGACAAAAAACTTCCTCGCGTTATGTGCGGGGCTAGTTGAAGGAAACGGTTCGAATAATCACCGGGCCATGGCATAATGTCATGTTATCAAAACAAGTCAGCAGATTAGATTTGTGGAAATATTATTCTCTCTACGGTGGTATGTGGAACTTATTTTGCAGGGTCGGACACTATCCTTGTATTCAAATTCTTCCGTGGTGTATTCGGAGGAGGAACCCGCCTTGCAATGCCGAAGACAATATTGCGTGCCGGATTCATCGTCATTGAAGCCTGGTTCAGGGGCTACTGAGGGAGTCCTGGATTAGGGGGTCTCCGGACAGCCGGACTATATCCTTTGGCCGGACTGTTGGACTATGAAGATACAAGATTGAAGACTTCGTCTCGTGTCCGGATGGGAGTCTACTTGGCGTGGAAGGCAAGCTAGGCAATACGGATATGTACATCTCCTCCTTCATAACCGACCTTGTGTAACCCTAGCCCTTTCTGGTGTCTCTATAAACCGAAGGGTTTTAGTTCGTAGGACAACATACAATCATACCATAGGCTAGCTTCTAGGGTTTAGCCTCTCCGATCTCGTGGTAGATCAACTCTTGTAATACTCATATCATCAAGAATAAATCAAGCAGGACGTAGGGTTTTACCTCCATCAAGAGGGCCCGAACCTGGGTGAAACATCATGTCCCCTGCCTCCTCTTACCATCCGCCTTAGAGGCACAGTTCGGGACCCCCTACCCGAGATCCGCCGGTTTTGACACCGACAGGTAGCATTCCACAACAAAAATTCTGTTTTTATCATTTACCTACTCGAGGACGAGTGGGAATTAAGCTTGGGGATGTTGATACGTCTCCAACGTATCTATAATTTTTGATTGTTCCATGCTATTATATTATCAACCTTGGATGTTTTATATGCATTTATATGCTATTTTATATGATTTTTGGGACTAACCTATTAACCTAGAGCCCAGTGCCAGTTTCTGTTTCTTCCTTGTTTTTGAGTTTTACAGAAAAGGAATACCAAACGGAGTCCAATTGACGTGCCATTTTGACGATTTTTTATGGACCAAAATAAGACCCCCAGAGTAAAAGAGTTGGGCCAGGAGAGTCCCGGGCTTCCCACGAGGGTGGGGGGCGCGCCCACCCCCCTGGGTGTGGGCCCCTGCCTCGTGGACAACTCGAAGACCCCCCTGACATGAGACCTACGCCAAAAAATCCTATAAATACTGAAACCACCAGAGACCACAAGAGATCGGGAATTCTGTCGCTAGAAGCCTCCGTAGCCACCGAAAACCAATCTAGACCCGTTTCGGCACCCTGCCGGAGGGCGCAATCCCTCTCTATGGCCATCTTCATCATCCCGGTGCTCTCCATGACAAGGAGGGAGTAGTTCTCCCTTGGGGATGAGGGTATGTACCAGTAGCTATGTGTTTGATCTCTCTCTCTCTCTCGTGTTCTTGAGGTGGTACGATCTTGATGTATCGCGAGCTTTGCTATTATAGTTGGATCTTATGATGTTTCTCCCCCTCTACTCTCTTGTAATGGACTGAGTTTTCCCTTTGAAGTTATCTTATCGGATTGAGTCTTTAAGGATTTGAGAACACTTGATGTATGTCTTGCGTGGGATACCCGTGGTGACAATGGGGTATTCTATTGATCCACTTGATGTATGTTTTGGTGATCAACTTGCGGGTTCCGCCCATGAACCTATGCATAGGGGTTGGCACACGTTTTCGTCTTGACTCTCCGGTAGAAACTTTGGGGCACTCTTTGAGGTTCTATGTGTTGGTTGAATAGATGAATCTGAGATTGTGTGATGCATATCGTATAATCATACCCATGGATACTTGAGGTGACATTGGAGTATCTAGGTGACATTAGGGTTTTGGTTGATTTGTATCTTAAGGTGTTATTCTAGTACGAACTCTAGGGCTGTTTGTGACACTTATAGGAATAGCCCAACGGGTTGATTGGAAAGAATAACTTTGAGGTGGTTTCATACCCTACCATAATCTCTTCGTTTGTTCTCCGCTATTAGTGACTTTGAAGTGACTCTTTGTTGCATGTTAAGGGATAGTTATATGATCCAATTATGTTATTATTGTTGAGGGAACTTGCACTAGCGAAAGTATGAACCCTAGGCCTTGTTTCGACGCATTGCAATACCTTTTGTGCTCACTTTTATCATTAGTTACCTTGCTGTTTTTATATTTTCAGATTACAAAAACCATTATCTACTATCCATATACCACTTGTATCACCATCTCTTCGCCGAACTAGTGCACCTATACAATTTACCATTGTATTGGGTGTGTTGGGGACACAATAGACTCTTTGTTATTTGGTTGCAGGGTTGTTTGAGAGAGACCATCTTCATCGTACGCCTCCCACGGATTGATAAACCTTAGGTCATCCACTTGAGGGAAATTTGCTACTGTCCTACAAACCTCTGCACTTGGAGGCCCAATAACGTCTACAAGAAGAAGGTTGTGTAGTAGACATCAGTTGGCAAATGGCAATGTTACTAGATCAACAAATGTCAATCTTTCTAGTTTGACAAATGGCAACATACCCAATATGACAGATGCAAATCGCACCAAATTGTTTGTGAGTGGTTCACACAGGTCATCCAAAAGAACCGTTTGTGTTCAAGAGATGCACAAATCCTGCTCTCACTTTGCATCGGGTGTTCTATCTGAAACCATCATGCTTGTTGTGAGAAGATCTGGATTGTGAGAAGCATATACCCAAACCTGCCCCAATTGGGACAAAAAAATTACCATGGCATGTTGATGCCGCTCCATGATAGCATGCCAAGTTTCATGAATTTTAGGCGAGTTTTGGATTTACTAGAATTTAAAAACCAGGTATCTCAATGTTTGCGGCCGAGTGACGGTGGCAGGGTGTTTGACATTCATTCCCATTTCTTGCATGGTACATAAGCATGCACCCAAGGACAAAAGATTTGATTTTTCAACCAATTTATATGCACCGGAGCATGTGCATGTAGTTCAAATTTGAATTATGCACATAAATGCATTGAAAACTCACTTAATGCATAAAAATGTCCAAACGAACCCCGAAAAATCACAAAAAATAACACAACACTCTTGTTATTCTATGTTGACACAAGAAAAAAGTTGAAAGCAATAAGAGGAAATGGATATCGTTTCGCCCCCAAAGTTGGGGCGTTCCCTACCGAAACCATCATGCTTATTGTGAGAAGCTCTGGTTTGTGAGAAGCATATACCCAAACCTGCCCCAAATGGGACAAAAAATTTACCACAACATGTTGATGCCGCTCCATGATAGCATGCCAAGTTTCATGAATTTCAGACGAGTTTTGGATTTACTAGAATTTAAAAACCAGGCATCTCAATGTTTTGTCGGCAATCAACGGTGCCCTGGTGTTTGAAATTCATTGCCATTTATTGCATGGGACCTAAGCATGCACCCAAGGACAATGATTTGATTTTTCAACCAATTTATATGCCCTAGAGCATGTGCATGTAGTTCAAATTTGAATTATGCACATAAATGCATTGAAAACTCAGTTAATGCATAAAAATGTCCAAACGAACCCCGAAAAATCACAAAAAATAACACAACACTCCTGTTGTTCTATGTTGACACGAGAAAATTTTTGAAAGCAATAAGAGGCAATGGATATCATTTCGTCCCCAAAGGTGGGGCGTTCCCTACCGAAACCATCATGCTTGTTGTGAGAAGCTCTCGTTTGTGAGAAGCATATACCCAAACCTGCCCCAAATGGGACAAAACAATTACCACGGCATGTTGATGCCACTCCATGATAGCATGCCAAGTTTCATGAATTTCAGACAAGTTTTGGATTTACTAGAATTTAAAAACCATGCATCTCAATATTTTGCCGGCAATCAACGGTGCGCTGGTGTTTGAAATTCATTGCCATTTCTTGCATGGCACCTAAGCATGCACCCAAGGATAAAGATTTGATTTTTCAACCAATTTATATGCACTGGAGCATGTGCATGTAGTTCATGAATTATGCACATAAATGCATTGAAAACTCACTTAATGCATAAAAATGTCCAGAGGAACCCTGAATAATTCCAATTAGTTTATGATCACTGCAGATAAAAGGTCTAGCAATTCAAACACCGTCCATGGTTGTTGTGACCCCATTATGTAATTCAAATCAAGACGAAAAATTAAGTAGATCCCACATAGTTTATTATAACCAACCGTGTGAGATGCAGTACAAAATATCTTGGAGCACCGTCGGAGTATAGTACGCATACGGCTTACACGAGAAGGTGCGACGGCTACACTCCACAGCCCGCTCTGAATAAGGGACCGTGTCTGATGACACTTTGCGTGCCAGTTTTTTCGCTGAAGCAATTCCATATTTTCGGCTTCCGCGGAAATATCTACCTCCCCGCCCCCTCCCGTTACCAAAAACCACATTTCCCCTCTTTCCGCCTTCCTTTCCAAGTTGAAACATTCACTCCTTGCTGGCAGCGTCACCACCTCCTCGCCGGCGACCCTCCTTCACGCTGCTCGGCCTTGCCTAACCAAGCAGGTAATCCACACCCGACCCCCATCCTCCTCCTCCTTACACATCCCACATGCCCCGACCACCGGCGCGAGCGCGACACCTTCCACCCAAATCACCGACCCCTCCACCAAATAAGCGTCGGCCTAAGCCATGGTGCATGCAATATAGCCAGGACCTTAAGGAGCATTTGGCGGCGGAGAAGCAAATCGCGACCGCACGCGCGGATGAGGTCGCGATGGCTGCCATTCGTGCCGACCCCGTATCTTGGAGGAGCACCTCGCCATCGAGGGCACTGTTGACGCCTCGCGCGCCGACGTTGTCGGTGTCAAAACTGGCGGATCTCGGGTAGGGGGTCCCGAACTGTGCGTCTAAGGCGGATGGTAACAGGAGGCAGGGGACACGATGTTTCTCCAGGTTCGGGCCCTCTTGATGGAGGTAATACCCTACGTCCTGCTTGATTGTTCTTGATAATATGAGTAGTACAAGAGTTGATCTACCACGAGATCAAAGAGGCTAAACCCTAGAAGCTAGCCTATGGTATGATTGTCTGTTGTCCTACGAACTAAAACCCTCCGGTTTATATAGACACCGGAGGAGGCTAGGGTTACACAAGGTCGGTTACAAAGGAGGAGATATACATATCCGTATTGCCTAGCTTGCCTTCCACGCCAAGTAGAGTCCCATCCGAACACGGGACGAAGTCTTCAAACTTGTATCTTCATAGTCCAACAGTCCGGCCAAAGGATATAGTCCGGCTGTCCGGAGACCCCCTAGTCCAGGACTCCCTCGGTAGCCCCTGAACCAGGCTTCAATGACGATGAGTCCGGTGCGCAGTGTTGTCTTTGGCATTGCAAGGCGGGTTCCTCCTCCGAATACACCATTGAAGATCTTGAATACAAGGATAGTGTCCGACCCTACAAAATAAGTTCCACATACCACCGTAGAGAGAATAATATTTCCACGAATCTAATCTGTTGACATGTTTTGACAGCACGACATCATGTCATGGACTGGTTTCTATTCGAACCGCTTTTCTTAACCAGCTCCGCACATATCGCGAGGCGGTTTTCTTGACATGTCTTGTCAAAGCAGAGATCGTGTTCCCCTTATCACGGGATTCTCATCAATGCGGACGTGGGTAACCTAACTACGCCATCAATTACGGCGCCTGGGGAATAAGCGGTTTTGCTAGGCAAGTGGGGAGGCACATCGCCTCTTCCACCCTTATAAAAGGGACAAAGATTTACTTTTTTCACCCACGCCTTCTTCCTCCTCGCTTACCCATTCCCGCACACTCGAGCTCTAGCGCCCAAGCTCACATTCTTCTTCTCGAACCACTCCAAGCATGTCTGGAGCAGGAGGCAAGTGGATGGTCTCCTCCATCACGGAGGAGAACATCAAAGAGTTACGGGAAGTCGGATACCTGGCTGCGGATATCGCGCACCGGCTGCCGAATGCGGGGAAGATCGTCCCAATGCCCGAACCCCATGAGAGGGTAGTTTTTCTTACCCATTTCGTCCGCGGACTGGGATTCCCTCTCCACCCGTTTGTCCGCGGGCTCATGTTCTACTACGGGCTGGATTTTCATGATATGGCGCCCAATTTCATCCTCAACATCTCAGCGTTTATCGTCGTGTGCGAGGCCTTCCTCCGCATCAGGCCCCACTTCGGCCTATGGCTAAAAACCTTCAATGTCAAACCGGAGGTGGTGGGAGGCCAGCAAGCAGAGTGCGGAGGCACCATGGTGGGCAAGATGCCTAATGTCACCTGGCTCGAGGACACCTATGTGGATACCATAAAGGGGTGGCAATCGGGGTGGTTCTACATCACCGAGCCGCGCGACTCCAACTGGGTGGCGGCCCCCAAATTTCGATCCGGAATCCCCACACGACTCGCCTCCTGGAAAAAGAAGGGCATGTCCTGGGGTTCTTCGGTCGAGCTGACCGGACTCCATACCTGCATCCAGAACATGACGAGCAGAAAAATCAAGCTTGTCAATGTGGTCTGGGTTATGCTCTTCCTCCGGATCCTTCCGTGCCAAAGACAGGCATTCAATTTGTGGGAGTGCGACTCGGCCAAGCACCAGACGTTGCGAGAGCTCTATGACACGACGCATGAGGATGTCTGGAGGGTGCTGTTCAAGAGCGCCGAGATGCCTCCCTCCCTCACCGAGGACCGCGGACTCAGCGCAAAGCACCGCGCCAATCCGGTAGGTTTTTATATCTCTCAGCGTATTTATTTTCCCCGGTTTAGTTGTGTGTAGGATATGAACTTCCATGTCATTAGCAGGACTAGATAGAGACGGCGGAGCGGCTTCATAGCCCAGCCCCGCTGCCCGAAGATCCTGCAGACGCTCTTCTGATGAAGATACTGACTCTGGCAACCTACGAGGTGCCAGAAAAGAAGACCAAGAAGAAGGCCGTGGGGACTCGAAAGGGTCTCCGGCACAAGGTTGTATCGGAGTCATCGGACAATTACTCCGACGCGCACTCCTCCCACGGAAACGAGGAAGAGGAGAAAAGTTCCCCCCCCCAGCCGGGGGAGACAAGAAAAGGAAGGCCGACCCATCCGGGGAGGCCGAAGGGTCCAAGAAGGGAAGGACCCTCCCTCCGGACTACGCCACGACGGCCGCCGACTGCGGCGACGAGTGGCTACCCCGGGTCAAGCCCCTGGCGAAATCATAAGTGTCCGGATGCCGTAGTACTTCATGGTATGTTTTATTGTACTGCCTGCCCTCATGTCGAACATGATTATGCAGTCCGTCCCGAGCTCATCTCGACGTACCTTCGTCGAGCGGCTCTTTGGACTCATCGGATATGAACAGCGGTTCTCTTCCGACTGCTTCCACCCCTCGCCCTACGGACAACGCCGAGGTGTTGTCTCAAAAGGCACCGAGCCAAGGGGAGGTGGTCATGGGGGCGCCTGACGGCGACTTCCCGGACCCTGGGTACCAAGGGAGCGAGGCTCCTACGGGCTTCGAGTTTGGGCCCCAATCGGACACTGCGCCGGAACCTTCGATGGTTCCAGACTCCGATAGGCGATCCCCCATCAAGGGGGGCCAACCATTTGTGCCGGTGTCCTCTGTCCAACCAGAGGCACGAGACAACCTGCTGGAAGCGCTTCGCAGCGCTTCCATCGAAGAAGAGCACCGCACTATCATGAGTGCGGTGGTCGAGAAGGTTCAGTCCGCCAAAAACAGACTGACCGAAGCTTGCGCCAGCCTCCTAACAGGCTTTGAGGTAAGCAATCAAAATATAAGAAAATATTACCGCATAGATAGTAGCCCCTGATGCTCTGTTCGGCGTTCGCGAAGAAAACCTGAATAGAGGATCAAATGATAACTCAGGAGTCTAATTAGAGTATGTCTATGTGTATGTGTAGGCTTCACTGCTGGCCGCTGCCACACATACTGCGGAGGTCTCTGCGCTGAAGCAGGCCCTGAAGCGGTCCGAGGACGAGCTCGGCCTTACCAAGAGGTAGCTCGAAGAGAGCAAAAGTAAGATATACCCCTGTCTATATAGTTAAAAAGAAGTTCGGGTGTGAAGTGATAGGATCATCATGAATTTGTCAGGGGCCACGACCGAGGTGGAGACCCTGAGGAAGGCGTTGTGCGAGGCCGAAGACAAAGCGGCCAAAGAATGCATTGAACGGGAGAAACAGGAAGCCCGAGTAGGCGACGTGCAGCAAGAGCTCGAGGCTCTTGCCAAAAAGCACGAGTCCTTGGAGCTTAACTCCAAGACGCGAGAGTCCGAGCTCGCTCAGGCGCTTGAAAGCGTCCGGAGCACCAAGGCCGAAGCCCACAAGGCCCTTCAGGAGATTGACGCGGTGAAGAAGATAGCAGCGGGTAAGGCATTCAATATGCAAAGCAAGCATGTGAAGGAGACTTTCCTTTTTCTTACCCGAGTTTGGAGCTCTCCAGGAGCGTTTGCAGATCTTCCCCGCAGTGTACTGGATGCCGCGGAGTTTTACCGGGCTGAGGAGAGGAGCTCAATGGAGAAGTTGTTCTAGTCTCGGTATACTGGGACCGAACACCCCGTGCCCTTGAGCGACCGGCTGAAGCAGTTGGTCGAGCTTCACAAGGCAGCCGAACAGGCCATGAGGGGCCTTATAGTATGGATGTGGCCTGGCGAGCCCCTGTCCGGCAGCTACTTCGGCTTGGTGAGGTGGCTAGTGGAAGCCTGCCCACGGCTTGAAGTCATCAAGCAGTCCGTCTACATCGAGGGTGCACGCAGGGCTTTTGCCTGGGTGAAGGTGCACTGGGCAAAGCTGGACGCCGTGAAGCTGGTGAAGGAGGGGCCACCGGAGGGCAAGGAGCATCGCTGCCCCAAGAATTATTATGAGAGTGTCCTGAAGGGTTCCCGCTTAGTGGCAGATGAGTGTGCCAAGGATGTAATTTCTGAATGAACATGCCCATGTGATCCTGTAATATTAAACGAGTTCGTTTGCGCCATGCGACGCTTTCTTAATTTAAAATATTACCTTCTGTGCGGCCGTTTATAAAATCTGAGAGTTGGCCAGTCGTCGGCTTCTACCCCCATGTAACTAGTACTGGGGTGTTCGGGATAAATCTGAACACTCTTTACCCCAATTTTGGGTCCTTCAAGGGAGGTGTTCAGCGCAACGAACCAGACAATCGGACTATAATGCTTTATCACTCTCACTTAGCCATAGAAGTCTATGATTTTTAATTTTTGGCGAAGCCCCTGGTATTCGGATGGCCGAATTTGGGGCGCTATACACGCCTAAGACGGACAAGGCCGACTCCTCGCCCGAAGCGGAAAAAGTCTTTAAGGACTTGAGACCTCTCGAACAGCAGCCAGTCTCTCGCCTTATTATGACAGTCAGTTTTTGGCTTTCTCTACTGAGGTGCTCGTCCGGAAGAACCAGGACACAATCGCAGTAGTTCTCCCACCGCTACCTTAGCCGATATAGCGGAACGTAAGGTACCAAAGTGTGGGAGCCGGGCAACCCAACATTTGACCAAAGACATGATTTAGAGTTGATGCATATAATGCTATAAGTTCGGGGTGCCGCACTGTCGAAAGTGTTCGGACTTCTTGCGCCGTGTTATGGGGTAAACGAGGACCCCTGGCGAACTGACCGTACCCGCACGTGCGGGTGCGGATTGTCGTAAATGGACATATAAGAGAAAGAGAAAAACTTAAATAATGCAATGATAGATTAATGATATGCATTGTTATTTAAATGATACGTCGAAGCGTACTTGGTACAAGTAGTGCAAGAAGCATAAAGTAGGACAATTCGAAATGTCCTATCCCAGGGCAAGCTACGCATAAAATAGTGAAAAGCGAGTATATCAATTATTACTAGAGACCACCTGGCGGTTCCCGTGTTCATCTTAGCTTCTTGCCGCCTTGGTTGTTGCTTCCGGAAAGTGTCCGGCAATCGTACTGCCGGAAAGGGCTTCTAGAGAGTTAGTCCCTGTAAGAGAAGAGGAATGTCGAAGGTATACAGCCCCTAGTGTGGTTAAGCCACAATGCGGGGCGTGTCCTGATCGTGCCCCCACCTATGTCCATGGTATTTTTAATGCCTAGTTATGTACGCGCGGCACGGATTTCGTCGCTTCACTGGGACTGGGACGGGGGCCGAATTGCTAGGCGAGCTCTGATCGTGCCAGGCGATCCTATTGCAGCTTGTTCCGGACTCGCTTGAAGGTGTCTGGGGGGCGTGACGCCGAATGAGTGGTTTGCCTGAACAGGCTGCTTTGTGCCTCTGCTGCAAGGGCCGCAGTGTGCTCTTCCGTACAGAGCGAGCGTTTTATGTTTCCATTTACTGTTATGACCCCGCGAGGTCCTGGCATCTTGAGCTTGAGGTATACGTAATGCGGCACTACATTGAATTTTGCAAATGTTGTCCGTCCGAGCAGTGCATGATAGCCACTGCGAAAAGGGACGATGTCGAAGATTAACTCTTCGCTTCGGAAGTTATCCGGTGATCCGAAGACCACTTCCAGTGTGATCGAGCCTGTGTAATGGGCCTCTACACCTGGGATGACGCCTTTAAAGGTGGTTTTGCTGGGTTTGATCCTCGAGGGATCGATACCCATTTTTCGCATTGTATCCTGATAAAGCAGGTTCAGGCTGCTGTCGCCATCCATAAGGACTCAAGTGGGGTGAAATCCGTCAATGATGGGGTCTAGGACCAGTGCGGCGGATCCGCCATGACGGATGCTAGTGGGGTGATCCCTGCTATCGAAGGTGATCGGGCAAGCATACCATGGGTTGAACTTTGGGGCGACGGGCTCCATCGCATAGACGTCCCTTAGTGCACGCTTCCGCTCCCTCTTGTGAATGTGGGTTGCGTATATCATGTTCACCGTCTTCACTTGTGGGGGAAACCCCTTCTGTCCTCTTGTGTTCGGTGGCCGGGGCTCCTCATCATCATCGCTCTGCAGCCCCTTGTCCTTGTTTTCGGCATTTAACTTGCCGGCCTGCTTGAACACCCAGCATTCTCTGTTGGTGTGATTGGCTGGCTTGTCGGGGGTGCCGTGGATTTGACACGAGCGATCCAGTATGCGATCCAGACTGGACGGAGCCGGAGTATTTCTTTTGAATGGCTTTTTCCGCTGACCGGATCTAGAGCCTCTGAATCCAGCATTGACTGCCGTATCTTCGGTGTTATCGCCGTTATTGCGGCGTTTTGGTCTATTACGATGCTGCCTACCGTTAACATCTTTGGTATCCGAGGTATCCGGATTCTTTGATGTGTTGTTGCTGCGAGCCAGCTAGCTGTCCTCACTCGTGCAAAAGCGGGTCATGAGTGTTGTGAGGGCTGCCATAGATTTTGGCTTCTCCTGGCCGAGGTGGCGGGCGAGCCATTCGTCGCGGATGTTATGCTTGCATGCCGCTACGGCCTCTGCATCCGGACAGTCTACAATTTGATTTTTCTTAGTCAGGAACCGTGTCCAGAATTGTCTGGCCGATTCCCCTGGCTGCTGGGTTATGTGGCTCAAGTCATCAGCATCCGGTGGCCGCACATTAGTGCCGTGGAAGTTGTCAAGAAATGTGTCTTCCAGATCCTCCCAACTGCCGACGAAATCTGCTAGCAAGCTATTCAGCCAATGCCGAGCTGGTCCTTTGAGTTTTAGTGGGAGGTACTTGATGGCATGTAGATCATCACCGCGAGCCATGTGGATATGAAGGAGGAAATCCTCAATCCATACAGTGGAATCTGTTGTGCCATCGTATGATTCAATATTTATGGGTTTGAAACCCTCCGGGAATTCATGTTTCATAACTTCATTAGTGAAGCATAAGGGGTGTGCGGCACCTCTGTGCTGGGCTATATCCCGACGTAGTTCGTAAGAGTCTTGTCTGCTGTATTCAGCCCGGCCGGATTTACTCTTGGTGTATCCGACGCGACGATCGTCGTCTCGTGTGGGCGCACGTGCCCGTGTCCCGTATATTGACCTTGCAATTTTTGCCTTATTGTCCAAGATGTCGCGCAGGTCCTCTGTGTTGCCCTAGGCCTTAATGTTTTTGACTGAGTGGCGATAGGGTGCGGTCTGAACTTTAGACTGAAATGCCTCTCTGGCTCTGCCGCGTAGTGGCCGGTCAGTCGCATCGTACGCTGGTGAATGAGGTTTCAATGCTTCCTCCTCGAGGTAAGGTAGCAACCTGCATTTTGGGTAATGTTCGCACACGAACACGTCACCGTGTACCCTCGACACCAGGGGTGATGCACCGCAGCTCACATCGAAGGAGACCCATCCGGAAGCGCGGTACGCAAGCAATCCAGCGGGTGCTTTTGAGGACCCGAAACCCCACACGCCCGGGAGGGACCCCGTCAAGGCGCGCGGCGGCTATGGGCTGCCCTAGGTCGACCTGATCGCCCCTAGGGCCTCGAGGTTCGCCACCCTGCAATAAGAAGAACAGACGAAGAACGAGGAAGAAGAAGAACTAGGGTTAAGGAGAAAAAATAAAAGATAAAAAGTGGTAGATGATTTGATTGATTGTGTGTTTTTCAATCGGCTGTCACCCCCTTAGGTATATAAGAGGTGGCTAGACTTCCCGTGCAAGAAAAAGGCTTCAATTCACGTCCAAAACACTAGTCCAATTCGGATTGGTGTTGTCCGAACTTTCCAAAACTGTTCGGTTTAAACTGGCTGCACCTTGCGGGTCTTTTTGGTGGTGGTAAACGACCTCGGATGGAAATGAGCCTAAAAGCAATCTTGACCGTTTTGACGAGATGAACAACTTCCGTGTTGAACGTTTTTTTATCTGAGAACATCTTATGGGCCAAAACGGTCATGCAAAACACATGTTCGCTCGCACTACCCATTTGGTGGGGCGCGCCACATCACGCCTCATGACAGGGCTGCACTCCGATAACTCTAACTTTTGCATACAAACTCGGATTGGGATGATTTTTATATCAAAATTGATCGTTTCGACAAGACGAAGATAATCCGCGTAGATCATTTTTCCATACGAGGCAGTCTTCGGGTGTAATCAGCCGAATAGTGTTCTGAATACAAAATCTCGGTATTTCGAACACAACTTCGGCCTTCGAGATGATATCGGATGGCGATGGCCCAAACATCAAAGTTTCTCCTTTTCACGATACGTAACTTTCTTACTTTGAGCACTCTCCATTTGAAGTCATCTTAATTAAATTTTTTGGTCGTGCCAAAATCTGGTGTCAACACATGCCCCCCTGTTTTTTGGCAAAACTTGCGTGCCGAAAAATAATTTGCAATGTATTTGTTCTAAGGACGATATAAACACTCCATTGGCCATTTATATTTGTCAGGGCGATAATTATGTATCGTCCATGTTTATGCTAAGGGCGATAGTTATTTATCGGCCATGTCTTTGCTTGGGACGATAGTCATATATCGGTCGTTGCTTAGTTGAACCTCTTGATGCAACTTGGGTGAAAACTTCTCAATTTATATAACAATCCGATGATAAGGTTCCATAGATATGTATCTCAAAGCCATCCTCCGAACCATATCATTCACCCTTTCGCTAGGACTTTGTAGATAATCAAGAATGAACTTCCTCCAGTCCTTGCTTTGCCTGCATAAAAGTTTCATTAGTGGCCGAGGTGGTGAGCTCCAATTCGGCCTTACCTATGTTGGCAAGAATAAGCATCGGCTATTGATAGATGTGCAATACACCATGACAGACATGGTAGCCGGATGCTTGTTGTGCCAACTCTTTCGAATTGTCATGTCTAGATATATGAACAATTTTAAAGCAACCCAAGGTAAAGCTTGTATCTAGACATACCAAAAGATAAACTATAAGTGATTCGTCAAAACATTGATAACCCTTGGATATTTGTTTCACTACTAATAACAAATCATCGGAAGCCTCAATATGTATAGCACCTATAGCAAGGCAAAGCTCCAATCCAAATGGCGATGCATATTCATCTTTGATCATTGTGCAAAAATATTTTAAGCGGCATGAGGCTTCACAAAATAGCACCATAAGGAGATATATAAAACAACACCAACACCTTGGCCATTTCTAAAAATTTAACCATCAATATATAATCTCCATGGTACTAGAGAGATCAAGCTAAAATCAATATTATGCATGATGTCAATATGATGCTCAATAATAAAATCAACCATGATTTGGCCTTACATAAATTCTGAAAACTAATAAGCCAAAGCACACCCAATCAAAACATAAGTTCACTTTGAAATTTTGGTGAATTGGTCTATGCATAATATCTTCAATGGCATCAATTTGACAAATTCCTTTGCAAGCACTTATCTCAATCTCTACTCAAACTAAGGACGATGTTAGAATACCACACCGGCCATTGTTAGATATATTCTTAGGGTGATAGATAAATGTCGGAGATTACTATGAGGTCCATGTAGAATTCACCCACCAAAGTATGTATAGCCAAAATAAACAAATGAAATAGCAATAAAATATTTCGGCCCCTTTGTATTAGCAACAAAGATGTAACTAACCAAATGTATAGTGACTTGGTAATACCCTGTCATGATACAGAAAATTATGTTGCATCCATGGATCAAAATAAATCCATGGAGGGTAATTGATCATACCTATGGATGAATTCCATGACAAAGGCATTAATGGTATGACTGAAGAAAATGGATGATGTGCTAACCGGAGATTTTTATGTTGTGGTGCACACCTTCGGCTTAATTGTTTGTTGCTTCCATTCTTCTTTTTCTTCACTTTTATTGTACTTGTTGCAGTAGAAGCATGCACATCATTTTTTTATGATTGATCCTCTTGGGAACCCATGCCATGTTCTTGTGTCTCAGCTCTTGTGCACTAAGATTTTGTAATTCCTTCTTTTGCCAATACGATAAGCCGAGTGTGCATCTCGGCTGTGATTCTGTTTTGACCAATGGCAATTCTTTTTTGGCCTTGTGCACTCTCAACTTCTTTTCTTCAGATTTGGCACTCTGACTCTCAATAATTGGTTGCTTCGTCTCATTGCCTTTAGTAGCCAATGTCAACACTTTAATTGGCTCTTTTTCATTTGAGATCAAATCTGAAGTTGCACTCTTACGACCATCTCTTTTAACACAGTAAACTTGCTTGACCACCTCTTTCTTCTTCCTTGAGCTCTAGACCGATTCCTTATGATTGAAACGGTCTTTAACATGTGATTGTTCAAATGTTGATCTTCTCGGAGCTGCATAATATTGGTGAGATGGTCTAAAATAAGATGGAGAATGTGCCCTTGTATCATACCTGTCCCATGATGGATATGGATCTATATGAGCATAGGGAGGCATCCACGGCATTGGCATTCGCGGCCCAAAATAAGGATATGCATATGTTGCATGAAGATTCTCACTTAGCCAATACCGATCCTCATATTTGCGCCTAGGGGGTGATCTTGGTTTCTTTGCATGATTTGGCTGATAAGCATTCTTCTCTTCACTCTTCTTTTGATATTTATCCAATAGTTCAGCGAAGGTGATTTTTGATCTCTTACACTTGCGCTTATTTTGGCCTTTGTTTTCTTTTGGTTTGCTTTCATCGATCATTGGATTTGCTTGTTGCCCCCCAGTCATTGGCGTCTCCATTGTAGCTTGGATGGAATTTTCGCCCTCAAGATTATGTTCAGTATGCTCTTCAACAACTTCTTTACTTGAAAGCTTGATACCATCACCTGCAGTTTTACCTTCTCTTTAAATGGATCGGCTTGAAGCAGCCGATGCAAAAACTTTCTGCCATCGGGACCAATCGGAATAGACGGGTCATCTCTTGGTGTCTCAACAAATTTCAATCGTCATTTATCAATGGTCGATTGAACTATTTGACGAAACATGTGGCAGTCCTCAAAATTATGCTTGGATGAATCATGCAACTTACAATACATTCGTCCCTGGACAGATGGCTCAACATGGTGATCAAGAATTCTTATGTAATTGTTTTTTAATAACAAATCAAAGATTTGGTCACACATGTTTGAATCAAAAGTATACCTTTTGTTTTCTAGCCAATCTTGTTGTGAACGGCTTTGGAGTTAAGCAACCGAATGGTTCAGATTTGGCATCTTCCCATTCGGCTATGAATTCTCTTTCGCATTCTTTTTCCGATGCCTTTAAATAAGAAACTATACTGGCATCGGTTTTCTCAAAATATTTTAACCTTGGCTTTAAATTTCTAAAATGAAAATAGTTAGAACATACATGTCTCAATTGAGACCAGGTGTAAGCCAAGTAAGAAATAAGCAAAGCTACCCAATTATATATGAGCTTTAGATAAAGCAATGGGGAAAGCCTTGGCTACAATAATTTTTTGTTATCGGTCTTTCTGAATGGTGCAATGTGTTGACCGATATGCTTTGTGACAATCTGATTGCTAATAAATAAATTACCCTTCTTCATTGGTCTCTCAATATTTCTTATGAAGATTTTTCTAATATATGCATCAACAACTAAGTCATGACCAAATCTGAAAATAGGTAAATTAATTGCTAGACATACCTCTTCAAATATGTTGGGAGAGCATGATGGTGGAGTGACTTGAAGAATATCTTGCTCCGTCTTTGGATAGCTCCCCAACACCGTGTCATCATCTTTTTCTTGATTTCGTGCATCGTTAGTTTGAAGATCTTTGTCCACCAAACTTTCTTTGGCTACTTGTTCTTGTTCTTGAAGCTCGTCAATTTCTATGGCACGAAACTCATAGGGCAGGAAGTAGGTTCCATTAACTTCAAAAAAATCAAGTATGGATGTCTTGCTATAATTTCCGTGCCCTTTCTCAACAATGTTTGCCTCTTTGGATTTGATGGATCCAGAATATATACTACTTGATTCGGCTTTTTCTGCCGAAGCACTTTTAGTTTCCGAATCATCATTCTTTTCACCAGTTATATCAATTGGCAAGGCTTCTTTTCTATGAGCCAATTCCCTATCAACTCTCTCTTGGCGAAGTATTTGCACCCTATCGCGCAAAGCTTTAACTCCCCTCTCAATTTTAGCCCGCTCTAGATCAGTTTGCCCCCCAATGCTTTTAGGATCTTTCGGCAATGAATTGTTAGTGTTGCCGAAATTTTGCAATTGTGTAGCTAGTGTATAATATGTTGCGGTACAAGGTGAAGGTGTATGCATTGTTGTATAACCATGTGCTCTCTCATCAATACTATCAATTGATGAAGTTTCATCTTCCTGCAAAACTCTAGCCTTTATTGCGGCATAATCAGGAAACAACCCCTTTTCATATTGTTCAAGGCAAAGAGCACTAATTCTCTTGTTTTGTGTCAAGCTCTTTTTTAATGCATCCACAACCGCTTCTGGAAGGGATTGCTCCATGATACTTTCAAATTCTTTCGGCAATGATTCATGAGTGTTGCCGAAATTCTTGAATTGCGTAGAGTATGCATTATATGCTACAGTATTTGATGACGGCACATGTGTTCCTATAAAAATTTTACTTATTCGGCTATGACCATGAAGATGCGGGGCCGAATTATGAACATCTACAGTTGCATACGGTGCTGAAAAATTATTAACATGAGGTGTAGCATATGATGGTTGAGTGTAACAGGCCAAATAGCTAGTAGTAGCATGGCCAATTCTCCCATCCATCGGCAAGGTTGGATTCACATATTGCAAATTAGTTGCCGATGAATAAAAAGGTGAAACACTTTCTTGCATGCTATTGGAAATTTTAACATGAGGTGTTTCAAATTGATTAACCAAACCCATCATGTTGTTCATCGGCATATGGATTTGTGGGGTTGTCGATGCATGAGAGTTTGGATACATATGTTGTACGTTACTAAAATCATAAGAATTTAAAGCATGAAGATTGTTTTGCATCGGCCCTGCCGCATAATTAGATGCATGATTGATAAAACTAGGGCTAGCCGATACATTATGCTCATTAGGTGATCCAGCAACAACATATGGATTATTTGCATCTACAAAGGGGAATTGGGTATTCATATTACCTCTGTAGATTGCAGCAACTTGATGACGATCTCTTCGTAGCAAGAACGGGCTGGAGACCGTTCAAAACTTCGTCCCCAGCAGAGTTGCCAAAAAGTGTGTTCGCACACGAACACGTCATCGTGTACCCTCGACGCTGGGGGTGATGCACCGCAGCTCACGTCGAAGGAGACCCGTCCGGAAGCGCGGTACGCAAGCAATCCAACGGGTGCTTTTGAGGACTCAAAATCCCACACGCCCGGGAAGGACCCCGTCAGGGCGCGCGGCGGCTATGGGCTGCCCTAGGTCGACCTGATTGCCCCTAGGGCCTCGAGGTTCGCCGCCCTGCAACAAGAAGAATAGACGAAGAACGAGGAAGAAGAAGAACTAGGGTTAAGGAGAAAAGATAAAAGACAAAAAGTGGTAGATGATTTGATTGATTGTGTGTTGTTCAATCGGCCGTCACCCCTTAGGTATATAAGAGGCGGCTGGACTTCCCGTGCAAGGAAAAGGCTTCAATTCACGTCCAAAACACTAGTCCAATTCGGATTGGTTTTGTCCGAACTTTCCAAAACTGTTCGGTTTAAACTGGCTGCATCTTGCGGGTCTTTTTTGTGGTGGTAAACGACCTCGGGTGGAAACGAGCCCAAAAGCAATCTTGACCATTTCGACGAGATGAACAACTTTCATGTTGAACGTTTTTGATCTGAGGCCATCTTATGGGCCAAAACGGTCACGCAAAATACCTGTTCGCTCGCGCTACCCATCAGACATAGGTCTGGTGGGGCGCGCCACATCACGCCTCATGACAGGGCTGCACTCCGATAGCTCTAACTTTTGCATACGAACTCGGATTGGGATGATTTTTATATCAAAATCGATCGTTTCGACGAGACGAAGATAATCCGCGCAGATCATTTTTCCATGCGAGGCAGTATTCGGATGTAATCAGCCGAATAGTGTTCTGAATACAAAATCTCGGTATTTCAAACACAACTTCGGCCTTCGAGATGAGATCGGATGGCGATGGCCCAAACATCAAAGTTTCTCTTTTTGACGATACATAACTTTCTTACTTTGAGAACTCTCCATTTGAAGTCATCTTAATTAAATTTTTTGGTCGTGCCAAAATCTGGTGTCAACAGGTAACTCTTGGACGGGCGCTCGAGTTCATACTCCTCGGCCGCAAGGACTTCGGTCCACCTGTCTGCTAGTAGGTTTTGATCAGCTTGAAGTTGTTGCTGTTTTTTCTTAAGGCTATTTTCCGTGGTCATAAGACGGCGCTTGAAGCGCTCTTGCTCGACGGGGTCCTTAGGCACGATAAACTCGTCGTCACCGAGGCTCGCCTCGTCTTCGGAGGGAGGCATGTAATTGTCCTCCTTTGGTTCTCCATCTGCTGTCTGCTCTGGAGGGCTAGCTTATTCGTCCTCTAGCTCTACACCGTGCTGGAGGGGATTGTTGTTGTCTTCGGCACTATCCGGAGTGCAATTATCTCCTGTGCCGGTATCACTTCTCTTGCTGTGGCGGGACTTAGAATGGCGCCGCTGACGTCGGCGCTTGGGTTGCTTCTTGAAGGGGTCATCCTCCGCTATCTCGTCGCCATTGCCTTCTTTGAGGGTGTCCACCATGTATATATCATATGATGAGGTGGCGGTCCAGCGCCCTGAGGGCGGTGGTTCCTATTCGTCTCCGGCTTCGTCGTCCATACCGTCGAAGTCTTCGGACTCAAAGTCGAGCATGTCGGTTAAGTCGTCGACAGTGGCTACTAAGTGGGTGGTGGGTGGGCAGCGAATTTCTTCGTTGTCCGCATCCCATTCTAGCCGGACATAGTTCGGCCAAGGTTCTCATGACAGGGAGAGAGACCTTAATGAATTTAGCACATCTCCGAAAGGGGAGTGCTGAAAGATATCCGCGGAGGTGAACTCCATAATCGGCGCCTAGTCGGATTCGACGGGCACGGATGTGAGCGGCTCGGAGTCCGTGGCCGGAGATGAATCCAGTGGTTCAGCGACACGGCTCTCGTAAGGGGTGAAGTCAGTATTTGGCTCTATCGCCACTGAGAGTGCAGCCTCCATGGCATCGGATGGCGCGATTTGCTCCGGGCTAACGACCGGAGTAGTTGCGGATGCGATCTCCCGAACATTGTCCGACGGCAGAGTTATGTCATGCTCGTTGCGACCGTGCGGCGCGTCCGGCATGGGCTCGAATCTGTCGAAGATCAAGTATCCGTGGATGTCGGTCGTGTAGTTCAAGTTTCCAAATCTGACCTGATGGCCAGGGCGTAGCTTTCGATTTTCTCCAGATGGCCAAGCGAATTGGCCCGCAGTGCGAAACCGCCGAGTACGAAGATCTGTCCGGGGAGGAAGGCCTCACCCCGGACCGCATCACTAGCGATGATCGAAGGAGCCATCAAGACTTATGGTGACGACACAGTGGAACTCTCAATGAAAGCACCAATGTCGGTGTCAAAACCGGCGGATCTTGGGTAGGGGGTCCCAAACTGTGCGTCTAAGGCGGATGGTAACAGGAGGCAGGGGACACGATGTTTATCCAGGTTCGGGCCCTCTTGATGGAGGTAATACCCTACGTCCTGCTTGATTGTTCTTGATAATATGAGTAGTACAAGAGTTGATCTACCACGAGATCAAAGAGGCTAAACCCTAGAAGCTAGCCTATGGTATGATTGTTTGTCGTCCTACAGACTAAAACCCTCTGGTTTATATAGACACCGGAGGAGGCTAGGGTTACACAAGGTCGGTTACAAAGGAGGAGATATACATATCCGTATTGCCTAGCTTGCCTTCCACGCCAAGTAGAGTCCCATCCGGACACGGGACGAAGTCTTCAAACTTGTATCTTCATAGTCCAACAGTCCGGCCAAAGGATATAGTCCGGCTGTCCGGAGACCCCCTAGTCCAGGACTCCCTCAGACGCCGTGACACGGTTGGCTACTTTAAACGACAGTTCGTGGCATTTTCTCGAGGCCACCGTCGATGCCTTCGACAAAGACTACAAGGTGTTTTCTCAGCGTGCACGTGCTTACCTCATCTTGAGAGCTAACAGGTTGTTTCCCGGAGCGGCTCAGGCAACTCACCACTACAACGAGGGCACCCACGATGCAGAGGCCTCGCCCTCTTCCATGTCCAAGGAGACAATCTCATCGATATCTCCGACACTGAGGAGTAGCTTGTCTTATTAGCTCACTATAAGGACCCATATTCATTTTGCTAGCTACTGCCTTTCCTTAACAAATTCTAGTGAATTGTGCTATCTACTTTTACCATGTAATCTTCTGCTATAGTGTATATGTTCTATATGTCGTGCAATTTGGTGTTCAATTAACTGCTTGGTTCAATTATGCAAATGTGATGTTCAATTCTTCAGGGTGCAATATTTCCAAGTTGTTAAGCATGCTTGGTTTGGTTAACTGTCTGATCTTCTACTAGGAGTATATTATATTGTTCAATTGGTGTTTAGTTAACTGCTTGGTTCATTTGTTGTGGCTTGGTTCACTTGTTGTGGTGTTTAGTTAACTTCTTGGTTCAATTCTGCAATGCGATGTTCAATTGTTGTGGCTGCATTCTGTTATTGTATACCATGTGAGGAATAAATCAAATTTGGCTGTACTAAATACATGAGAAACAAATACAATTGCTATATTTCCAAGTTGTGAAGCATGCTTGGTTTGGTTACCTGTCTGATCTTCTATTAGGAGTATGTTATATTGTGCAAAGTGCTACTCAGTTAAGGTTTGGTTCATTTATTGTGGTGTTTAGTTAACTGCTTGGTTCAATTCTACAATGTGATGTTCAATTGTTGTGGCTGCATTCTGTTATTCTATACCATGTTAGGAATAAATTGAATTTGGCTTCACTTAATACATGAGGAACATATACAAGTGCTATATTTCCTAGTTCTTCATCATGCTTGGTTTGGATAAATGGGTTTTCCATGTGGCTTGAATTAATCTGATGAATCTGCAATGTGCTTATTTTTCATCAACATATTTTACTGATAGCATGCGAACCCTTACTTAACCTGATGACTAACTACCTTATATGTGTTGCAGGGAAACAATGGGAAGCACTGAGGTTTACAAGATGGTACTAACTATTATACCTTGCCTTTTTTTATTCCTTTGCCCCGTTTCTAATATAAAGAAGATATTTATGCACATCCTTGTTTTCAGTGTTCACTGATGATTACCTCTCAAACCACCTCTGTGGTCAAGAGGCGAGGAAAGTTTTCATACAACAACCACGGTTTAATATTGAAGTGTTCCTGAAGAGGTCGAAGGATGGACGGTCAATCATCCACGGGCACTGGCCTAAAGTTGCAAAGACCTTCAACATGAATGAAGGCTCAATAATCACCTTTCTCTTCAGCAGTTTTTCAGATGAGATGCATCTCTCTATGTACCATCTATGATTCTAATTTTGGAAGGTTCTAGATGTTGCATGTGAAACTTGCTGCTGGTGCAGTTGTGTAATGGGGTAGCTGAGTGCTGAAGCTATATCATGTTGTACTCCAATGTATTTCAATTATGAAATTCTGCTTCCTTAACATGGAAATGGAATATATTATGTGCTTAATATGAATGTCAATTAGATTAGTAAATGGATTATTAATAATAGGGCAATTAGCCCGCTAATTGGCCAATTAGCTTGCTAATTGGGTTTTTCTATTGCAAACGGTTAATGAGAAAACACCATGGGCGATAACCTCGGGCAACGCACACAATTTCTAGGAACAAACCGTGTTGGATCAATGAACAATCACACATGACATTCTCTTCAAAACTGTTTGTGTTACACCACCTTGCGCAAACGTTTTCCTTGTAGTGACTGTGTGGGATGTATATTGATAAGCACATTTCATATACATCTTTTGTCACTCAAATATGTGGTTTATTGAGATATATTCATTCACTTCTTGCTATGAACTGTTGCATGTTTGAACTTAAAGGAATCATTTACTAGTCATTGTGTCTCTTTTGCAGAAAAGTGCGCAAAGGGACTATAAGCTTCAAGATCGGGACTAGTGGCTAAGAGAACGAAGAAGAGGAAGAAGAATGGACTTGTGCGATAAGAAACAAAGTAACCAGGGGCTAACTAGAGAAGAGAGGGATGTTCTTGCAAAGAAAGAAGGAAGCAGGAGGGCCATTGTGCAAATGGGCAGATTGGATCGAGGGGTCAAAATCCCTAGTCCATCTCCAATTCCCCTCGGGCCTGGCTACATCTCCTTCTCCCCCAGCCTCCTTCTCCACCTCCGGCCGCCGCCACGGCCAGGCCGGCGTGGTAGGTGCGCCATCCATCTTCACCATCCGCTTCACAACACCACCTCCTACCACTACATCCATCATGAGCACCTCGAACCATCCAGCCACTGCCGCCATCAGCACCAAGCACCTCTCTCCTCCTTGCTGCCCCGATCTTGCTCCTCTTCTCTCTCAACGTCCCCTGCTGCTGCTCCTTCTTCCATGCAACCTGCTGCTGCTCCTTCTTCCTATGCGCCCCTGCTACTCTTCTTGCACCCAAGCTACTGCTCTTCCTTCTCCAACCTCCTGCTGCTGCTTCCTCTTCCTCAACCCAGCTGCTGCTTCTTTCTTGCTTCGCCCCTGCTTCTTCTTCCCCTCGACCTCCTGCTGCTACTACTCCCTCTCTCCATCGCCTTGTTGCTGCTCTGAATCTCCCTCACCCGCTGCTGCTCTTCCTTCTCCAAACTGCTGCTCCACTTCTCTCAACCTGCTACTGCTGCTCTCTTCTTGCCCACGCCTCTTGTTGTTGTCTTCTTCTCTGAACCCAAACTGCTGCTGCTTCTCTTCTCTCTTTACTTCTTGCAAAATTCTGTAAACTGCTAGGTGAACTTGTGTATTGTTCTGAACACTAAATTTCTGTAAAATTATGATATGTAATACTTTGATTAGTACTCTGCCAGTGTATGTGTATGTTTAGCCTTGTGCATTTGTTTCTTGCCATCTATTGTGATCTGTCCCGTACTAGTAACTTTGCTCCAGTTTATTTGATGTTCAGTTTTCAGTCCCTGTTTTAGCTCTAGTACCCGTGACATAGATGTTCGTGATATATATATATATATATACACACACACACACACTAGCACATATGCCTGTGCGTTGCAACGGGAAAAATTAATGTTTTGTGCAAGTATAATGTCCCACAGCACCGGATTCACTATGAAAAAATGCTTCAACGCTCCTTCTACAAATGAACATAAAAAATACGATGCAATTTAGCCGTGTTCATATTTTCTTTGTTGGGCATAATCTCCCACTGATTCCATCTAAGTATAATCCTTCCTTTAGTTACCGTGATGTCCTCAACCGTTTTAGTCGGGAATCAAATCCTTCCTTCTCTAATTTAATATCCCCAACACATTGAAGCATACATAGCCTTCTTTACTATCCTACCTTTTTACCTCAAGTCCTTCCTTTAATTAGCCTCATCTATTTGAAAATTCTATTTATTAAGACCACAATCTTTCTTTTAATTAGTCCACCAGTTTACCCAAAGTCCTTTTTTTAATTAGCCACATCCGTTTAAATATTTTATTTAAGTCCACAATCCTTTCTTTAATTAGCTCATTTGCTTAAACACGAGGACTGTCACTCATATATTTAGAGCGAGTTGGGATTTAGTAAATGTGAATGACGCATAGGTTGTTGCATCGAAGATCCAGACAGGAGGTCCTGTTTAAATTCCCATAATGTTAATTTTGACCTAATTATTTTTCATGGACTCTACGAAGCCCATAAAAGGCCCATCGAAAATGAAAAGGACTGAACCAAACCAAGAATATCTATTCCCTTTAATAGTTGGACTGAACCAAACCAAGAATACGTATTCCCTTTAATAGTAGGTATATATATATATATATCATGTTGTTTCGTATTTCTGTCATGTAATCTTGTTGGAAATACATATATGTGTGCTTGATGTGAAACAATTATATTCTGTCATATATTTGTTTGTCGGCGATTTTCCATAACAGTCTTAGATACTGTAGGCTTATTTTCCCACAATCATTCCCATAATTTGTGTTACCTAGATTTAGCTGAGCATAGTCGTCGTCGCCTAGTCCCTGTGGGGAACACGACACTCTCAGTTCGGGCGAAATATTCCACTATACTTACAATTGATCATTTTGGCGCCGTTGCCAGGGACTAGCGTCGAGTGATTGTGTTAGGCTATAGACTAGGTTTCTTGTTTTCTTTTTGTGACATTTATATGTGATATATATATCTAACCCCTAACCACTGTTCTAGTTATTTTCTCTTCTTTTTCTTGTTTGTTTTGCAGGTTAGAACTATCTTCTCGATTATGGCATATTACTCAGAACACCAAGGATATGTGAGCAACACTACAAACAGCACGGAAAGTATTCAAGAACTGATAAGTAAGATTTCCCATCGATTAGATGATTTAGCTCGGCAGCGAGAAGTAGTTTTTGAGGATAGGCATAGCTCTTATGATCCTTATTCTAGAGGCCATCCTTATGTTGCTCCTACATGCCATATTTGTGGATTTCAGGGCCATTCACCCGCTGAATGTCAGCGTGGTTACTCTCACCCTCCCGATTGTTATGGCATGAGCTTCGCCCCACAGCCTAGTACCAAAACAATTACTCATATGGGTGGCCTGAAAACCAGAATATGTCATATAGGAGCGACAACCCTGAGATCTCACCGTTTGCTTCTAGTAATCATATGCAGGGATTTAGGTATGAAGACGAGAGCAACAACTATGCACCACAACAATTTTATTCACCTCCTACTCATATACCTCGGCACCAAGAGATGTTTCCAATGGAGTTAAATGGTCCTCCATTTGGTCAACCAACAATTCCAGCACCTGTCGTGCAATCTCATGTGCAAGTGCACACACAAGATGACTTTGATGATATAGACAACCTCACATTGCTTAGTCTCGAGTTCACTTGGAGTGCTGAAGATGATCCAATTAGGCCGGTGATACTAGAGGAAATGAAGAAGATCAAGAGTGGAAAAGAGCTAGTGGAAGAAGTAAGGAAAATTGAGAAGAATATCAATGTCGGGTGCACTATCTCATCCCTCCTTGATCTGAGTGTTTCTGGGATATCCCTTGAGGTGTGTGAGGTTCCAACACCGTCACATCCAGCTGAGCAAGATAGCAAGAGCACAGAGGAAGAGATACCTCGGATTGAAGATGAACTAGAATACAAGGAACAAGATGACCAAGAGCTCGAATACCCAAGTGAACAAGTTCAAGATCCAATGTCTATCTCTCCCGAAGAAGTAAAAGAAGCTGATGTAGATGAAGATGAAGAACCTGAGATTCATCTGCCTATTGTCATACAAGAGCGTGATGTCTCAGGTTCATTCAATCCTCTTAATGACATGTCCCATTATGTTTTGTTTGATTCTACCTTGCTTTACATGATGCTATATATCACTTAAGGTAGATTTGAAGAAGTGTTTGCTTGGATATGATGGTACATATACTGTTGGTGGCATTGCTCATATTAATGATGATCACACTTATTTTCCTCATGCCAAACCTATGCTTAATGATAAATATCATCTTAATGCTAGTATTGAGCTTGTTGATTCCTATCATACTCGACATGTTCTATATTCATATGTTTATATAACTGGATTCTTGATTGACGACTTAGAGGGCATCGACCCTATCACTCGTAGTTATTGTTTGTGTGAGTCCTATTTCAGGTTTTTGCTTGTGCACGTATCAATATATGTTGACCAGGTTCGAGGTGACATCCCTTGGGATCCCGGTGGAGTCAGAGCATGGCGATGAGGGGAAGCAATGGGGCACACATATGGAAGAGAGGAGCTGGAGCGTGCACGAGGAAGAAAAAGGAGAGGAGTCGCAATGCAAGAGGATGTGAGATGATCGAGTGAGTGACATGATCAAAACCCGGTGAGCTGTTTCATGTCCCCAATATGAATATATCATCCATTGATACATGTTGAAATCAATTGCTATTTGGGTTGCTTGAGCCATTTCTTAAACGTTGTCCCATTGAATTTTACCTTTGACATATGGTGCTTGATGTGAATTTGTAAACTGATTTGTGAATGCCTTGTAAACTAGTGATCTACATTCTGCATGCTTTGCTGTAATTAGTGAAGGTTATTAGTTTTGAGTGCTCAAATCCCTAGTACACTAGAAAACTTCATCATTTTCTGCATTTACTTTGATACACCTAGATCATCAAGTGTCAGATGCTGAATTTGTGCTAAGTGTGTTCCCATTGAGAGCAATCACCTAACCACTATGGATTAGCATGCTATGTTTCCTAGATCGGTAGTATGTGAACCAGACATGGATGAGTGATGATTCTTGTTTTTGTTCATTTGAAAAGTAAAAAAAGTATATCTTATAATGAATGAATAAGTCTGACTACCTACAGTAGCATGTCATGTTCCTTGGAACGGTGGCATGTGAAATCGGGTTAGCTCGGGCAGTAATTACTAATAAAATTGTAATTGTCGAACCAGGTGTATACCATGTTCTCTGCATCGGTGGTATGTTCCTTTGGGGAGACAAACAAAAAAACTAACTAATAATTGGTCGAGCCAGGTGTATACCATGTTCTCGGGATCGGTGGTATGTTCCTTTGGTGAGATCGACAAAATATTATCATTACTTTCTTCAAATACAATAAGTGATTTCAACTACGGTGTTTTGTTCCTGGTAATAAGTGATCTGATCACAAGTTTAAGTTCTTTTTGTTTTTGGGATCATGCTCTCTTTAGGAACCTTTTGGCACAATCAGCATTTGAACTTGCTAATCTTCTTTTATCATTGTAGAAGTTTAAAATGGTCAGGTCTGCTAGTATCCTACTGCTTTGTAGCACTCTAGCCATTAATTTTCACTAACTAAGTCTGAAGCATGCACTATTTAGAGACCTACTTCACTTGACATTCTGTAGTCAGTTCACTATTCACTATCTTGCTCTTGTCATATTCCTTTGCTTGAGGACAAGCAAAGATTTAAGTGTGGGGGAACTTGATAAGAACATTTCATATACATCTTTTGTCACTCAAATATGCGGTTTATTGAGATATATTCATTCACTTCTTGCTATGAACTATTGCATGTTTGAACGAAAATCATTTAAAGGAATCATTTACTAGTCATTGTGTCTCTTTTGCAGAAAAGTGCGCAAAGGCACTATAAACTTCAAGATTGGGACTAGTGGCTAAGAGAACGAAGAAGAGGAGGAAGAATGGACTTGTGCAAGAAGAAACAAAGTAACCAGGGGCTAACTAGAGAAGAGAGGGATGTTCTTGCAAAGAAAGAAGGAAGCAGGAGGGCCATTGTGCAAATGGGCAGATTGGATCGAGGGGTCAAAATCCCTAGTTCATCTCCAATTCCCCTCGGACCTGGCTACATCTCCTTCTCCACCAGCCTCCTTCTCCACCTCCGGCCGCCGCCACGGCCAGGCCGGCGTGGTAGGGGCGCCATCCATCTTCACCATCCGCTTCACAACACCACCTCCTACCACCACATCCGCCATCAGCGCCTCGAACCATCCAGCCACTGCCGCCATCAGCACCAAGCGCCTCTCTCCTCTTTGCTGCCCCGATCTTGCTCCTCTTATCTCTCAACGTCCCCTGCTGCTGCTCCTTCTTCCATGCAACCTGCTGCTGCTCCTTCTTCCTATGCGCCCCTGCTACTCTTCTTGCACCCAAGCTACTGCTCTTCCTTCTCCAACCTCCTGCTGCTGCTTCCTCTTCCTCAACCCAGCTACTGCTTCTTTCTTATTTCGCCCCTGCTTCTTCTTCCCCTCGACCTCCTGCTGCTACTACTCCCTCTCTCCATCGCCTTGCTGCTGCTCTGAATCTCCCTCACCCGCTGCTGCTCTTCCTTCTCCAAACTGCTGCTCCACTTCTCTCAACCTACTACTGCTGCTCTCTTCTTGCCCACGCCTCTTGCTGTTGTCTTCTTCTCTGAACCCAAACTACTGCTGCTTCTCTTCTCTCTTTACTTCTTGCAAAATTCTGTAAACTGCTAGGTGAACTTGTGTATTGTTCTGAACACTAAATTTCTGTAAAATTATGATATGTAATACTTTGATTAGTACTCTGCCAGTGTATGTGTATGTTTAGCCTTGTGCATTTTTTTCTTGCCATCTGTTGTGATCTGTCCCGTACTAGTAACTTTGCTCCAGTTTATTTGATGTTCAGTTTTCAGTCCCTGTTTTAGCTCTAGTACCCATGACATAGATGTTCATGATATATATATATATATATATATATATATATATTTCATGTTGTTTCGTATTTCTGTCATGTAATCTTGTTGGAAATACATATATGTGTGTGCTTGATGTGAAACAATTATATTCTGTCATATATTTGTTTGTCGGCGATTTTCCATAACAGTCTTAGATAGTGTAGGCTTATTTTCCTGCAATCATTCCCATAATTTGTGTTACCTAGATATAGCTGAGCATAGTCGTCGTTGCCTAGTCCCTGTGGGGAACACGACACTCGCAGTTCGGGCGAAATATCCCACTGTACTTACAGTCGATCATATATACGAACATAAACGTTTATTGGTGACTGACTGTGTGGGATGTACTTACGATCGGAAATGATTTCGTTTGTATAATTGTATTTTTAGCACTACTGTATGTATTTCTATATTTGAGTGCTCGCCGGTCGTACACGACCTCATTTTGCCGAGCATGTGTGCCAGGAGGGCATATCCCCAACGGTTTCTGGGTCGTGTGGGAAGGAACGCCCCCCCCCCCCCCCCCTCGCCCACACTCACTTGGCGACGGTTCTGAATGCCGTCGCGGAAAGGGGTTAAGAACTGTTTGTTTAGGACCGACGCGTACCAGTGTAATGTTAATAATTATGTTCATGTTGATGCTCAACCTAGTAATAATAATGATGTAGAGAGTGAACCTGCTATTGATCTTGATAACCCACAATCAAAGAATCAACGTTATGATAAGAAAGACTTTGTTGCTAGGAAACATGGTAGAGAAAGAGAACCATGGGTTCAGAAACCCATGCCCTTTCTGTTGGGGAACGCGGTAATTTCAAAAAAAATCCTACGCACACGCAAGATCTATCATGGGGATGCATAGCAACGAGAGGGGAAGAGTGTTGTCCATGTAACCTCATAGACCGTAAGCGGAAGCGTAATGACAACGCAGTTGATGTAGTCGTACGTCTTCACGATCCGACCAATCCTAGTACCAAAAGTACGACACCTCTGCGATCTGCACACGTTCGGCTCGATGACATCCCACGAACTTTCGATCTAGCTGAGTGTCAAGGGAGAGCTTCATCAGCATGACGGCGTGATGACGGTCATGATGAAGCTACCGGCGCAGGGCTTCGCCTAAGCACTACGACGATATGAACGAGGTGGATTATGGTGGAGGGGGGCACCGAACAAGGCTAAGGGATCAATGATCAACTTGTGTGTCCTAGGGTTCCCCCCTGTCCCCGTATATAAAGGAGCAAGGGGGAGGTCGGCCGGTCCCTTGTGGCGTGCTTGGAGAGGAGTAGTCCTCCTCCTAGTAGGAGTAGGACTCCCCTTTCCTAGTCCTACTAGGAGGGGGAAAGGAAGGAGGAGAAGGGAGAAGGAAAGGGGGGCGCCGCCCCCCTTCCCTAGTCCAATTCAGACTAGAGGAGGAGGGGGTGCGCGGCCTGCCCTGGCCGGCCCTCTCTCTCTCTCCACTAAGGCCCATGTGGCCCATTAGTTCCCCGGGGGGGGGGGGGTCCGGTAACCCTCCGACACTTCGGTTTTCTCCGAAATCACCTGGAGCACTTCCGGTGTCCGAATATAGCCGTCCAATATATTGATCTTTATGTCTCGACCATTTCGAGACTCCTCGTCATGTTCGTGATCATATCCGGGACTCCGAACTACCTTCGGTACATCAAAACACATAAACTCATAATATCGATCGTCACCGAACGTTAAGCGTGCGGACCCTACGGGTTCGAGAACTATGTAGACATGACCGAGACTCATCTTCGGTCAATAACCAATAGTGGAAACTGGATGTTCATATTGGCTCCCACATATTCTACCAAGATCTTTATCGGTCAAACCGCATAACGATATACGTTGTTCCCTTTGTCATCGGTATGTTACTTGCCCGAGATTCGATCATCGGTATCTCAATACCTAGTTCAATCTCGTTACTGGCAAGTCTCTTTACTCGTTCCATAATGCATCATCCCGTAACTAACTCATTAGTCACAATGCTTGAAAGGCTTATAGTGATGTGCATTACCGAGAGGGCCTAGAGATACCTCTCCAATACTCGGAGTGACAAATTCTAATCTCGATCTATGCCAACTCAACAAACACCATCGGAGACACCTGTAGACGTTTGATAGCACACTAAGTGTTCCTCTGGTATTCGGGAGTTGCATGATCTCATAGTCATAGGAACATGTATAACTTATGGAGAAAGCAATAGCAACAAACTAAACAATCATCGTGCTAAGCTAACGGATGGGTTAACTCAATCACATCATTCTCTAATGATGTGATCTCGTTAATCAAATGACAACTCATGTCTATGGTTAGGAAACGTAACCATCATTGATTCAACGAGCTACTCAAGTAGAGGCATACTAGTGACATTCTGTTTCTCTATGTATTCACACATGTACTAAGTTTCTGGTTAATACAATTCTAGCATGAATAATAAACATTTATCATGATATAAGGAAATATAAATAACAACTTTATTATTGCCTCTAGGGCATATTTCCTTCAGTCTCCCACTTGCACTGGAGTCAATAATATAGATTACATTGTAATGATTCTAACACCCATGGAGTCTTGGTGCTGATGATGTTTTGCTCGTGGGAGAGGTTTAGTCAACGGGTCTGCAACATTCAGATCCGTATGTATCTTGCAAATCTCTGTGTCTCCCTCCTTGACTTGATCGCGGATGGAATTGATGCGTCTCTTGACGTGCTTGGTTCTCTTGTGAAATCTGGATTCCTTTGCCAAGGCAAATGCACCAGTGTTGTCACAAAGGATTTTCATTAGACCCGATGCACTAGGTATGACACCTAGATCGGATATGAACTCCTTCATCCAGACTCCTTCATTTGCTGCTTCCGAAGCAGCTATGTACTCCGCTTCACATGTAGATCCCGCCACGACGCTCTGCTTGGAACTGCACCAACTGACAGCTCCACCATTTAATAAAAACACGTATCCGGTTTGTGACTTAGAGTCATCCGGATCAGTGTCAAATCTTGCATCGATGTAACCATTTACGACGAGCTCTTTGGCACCTCCATATACGAGAAACATATCCTTAGTCCTTTTCAGGTATTTCAGGATGTTCTTGACCGCTTTCTAGTGATCCACTCCTGGATTACTTTGGTACCTCCCTGCTAAACTAATAGCAAGGCACACATCAGGTCTGGTACACACCATTTCATACATGATAGAAACACACCATTGCATACATGATAGAACCTATGGCTGAAGCATAGGGAATGACTTCCATTTTCTCTCTATCTTCTGCAGTGATCGGGCATTGAGTCTAACTCAACTTCACACCTTGTAACACACGCAAGAACCCTTTCTTTGCTTAATCCATTTTTAACTTCTTCAAAACTTTATCAAGGTATGTGCTTTGTGAAAGTCCAATTAAGCGTCTTGATCTATCTCTATCGATCTTGATGCCCAATATATAAGCAGCTTCACCGAGATATTTCACTGAAAAATTCTTATTCAAGTATCCTTTTATGCTATTCAGAAATTCAGTATCATTTCCGATCAACAATATGTCATCTACATATAATATCAGAAATACTACAGAGCTCCCACTCACTTTCTTGTAAATACAGGCTTCTCCAAAAGTCTGTATAAAACCATATGCTTTGATCACACTATCAAAGCGTATAATCCAACTCCGAGAGGCTTGCACCAGTCCATAAATGGATCGCTGGAGCTTGCACACTTTGTTAGCACCTTTTGGATCGACAAAACCTTCTGGTTGCATCATATACAACTCTTCTTTAAGATATCCATTAAGGAATGCAATTTTGACATCCATTGCCAAATTTCATAATCATAAAATGCGACAACTGCTAACATGATTCGGACGGACTTAAGCATCGCTACGGGTGAGAAGGTCTCATTGTAGTCAACTCCTTGAACTTGTCGAAAACCTTTTGCAACAAGTCGATCTTTGTAGACAGTAACATTACCGTCAGCGTCAGTCTTCTTCTTGAATATCCATTTATTCTCTATGGCCTACCGATCAACGGGCAAGTCAACCAAAGTCCACACTTTGTTCTCATACATGGACCCCATCTCAGATTTCATGGCCTCAAGCCATTTTGCGGAATCTGGGCTCACCATCGCTTCTTCATAGTTCGTAGGTTCATCATGGTCAGGTAACATGACCTCCAGAACAACATTACCGTACCACTCTAGTGCGGATCTTACTCTGGTTGACCTACGAGGTTCGGTAGTAACTTGATCAAAAGTTTCATGATCATCATCATTAGCTTCCTCACTTACAGGTGTAGGAATCACTGGAACTGATTTCAGTGATGAACTAATTTCCAATAAGGGAGCAGGTACAATTACCTCATCAAGTTCTACTTTCCTCCCACTCACTTCTTTCGAGAGAAACTCCTTCTGTAGAAAGGATCCATTCTTAGCACCGAATGTCTTGCCTTTGGATCTGTGATAGAAGGTATACCCAATAGTTTCCTTTGGGTATTCTAAGAAGACACATTTCTCCAATTTGGGTTCGAGCTTATCATGTTGAAGCTTTTTCACATAAGCATCGCAGCCCCAAAATTTAAGAAACAACAACTTTGGTTTCTTGCCAAACCACAGTTTATAAGGCGTCGTCTCAACGGATATTGATGGTGCCCTATTTAACGTGAATGCAGCCGTCTCTAAAGCATAACCCCAAAACGATAGCGGTAAATCAGTAAGAGACATCATAGATCGCACCATATCTAGTAAAGTATGATTACGACGTTCGGACACACCATTACGCTGTGGTGTTCCGGGTGGCGTGAGTTGTGAAACTATTCCGCATTGTTTCAGATGTAGGCCAAACTCGTAACTCAAATATTCTCCTCCACGATCAGATCGTAAAAACTTTATTTTCTTGTTACGATGATTTTCCACTTCACTCTGAAATTCTTTGAACTTTTCAAATGTTTTAGACTTATGTTTCATTAAGTAGATATACCCATATCTGCTCAAATCATCTGTGAAGGTGAGAAAATAACGATATCCACCACGAGCCTTAATGTTCATTGGACCACATACATCAGTATGTATGATTTCCAATAACTCTGTTGCTCGATCCATTGTTCCGGAGAACGGAGTTTTAGTCATCTTGCCCATGAGGCTTGGTTCGCAAGTACCAAGTGATTCATAATCAAGTGATTCCAGAAGTCCATCAGAATAGAGTTTCTTCATGCGCTTTACACCAATATGACCCAAACGGCAGTACCACAAATATAAGTTGCACTATCATTATCAACTCTGCATCTTTTGGCTTCAATACTATGAACATGTGTATCACTACTATCAAGATTTAGTGAAAGTAGACCACTCATCAAGGGTGCATGACCATAAAAGATATTACTCATATAAATAGAACAACCATTATTCTTTGATTTAAATGAATAACCGTCTCGCATCAAACAAGATCCAGATATAATGTTCATGCTCAACGCTGGCACCAAATAACAATTATTTAGGTCTAAAACTAATCCCGAAGGTAGATGTAGAGGTAGTGTGCCGACGGCGCTCACATCGACTTTGGAACCATTTCCCACGTGCATCATCACCTCGTCCTTAGCCAATCTTCGCTTAATCCGTAGCCCCTGTTTCGAGTTGCAAATATTAGCAATAGAACCAGTATCAAATACCCAGGCGCTACTGCGAGCATTAGTAAGGTACACATCAATAACATGTATATCAAATATACCTTTCACTTTGCCATCCTTCTCCGCCAAATACTTGGGGCAGTTCTGCTTCCAGTGACCAGTCCCTTTGCAGTAGAAGCACTCAGTCTCAGGTTTAGGTCGAGACTTGGGTTTCTTTACTTGAGCAGCAACTGTCTTGATGTTCTTCTTGAAGTTCCCCTTCTTCCCTTTACCCTTTTTCTTGAAACTGGTGGTCTTGTTGACCATCAACACTTGATGGTCCTTCTTGATTTCGACCTCCGCAGCTCTTAGCATTGCGAAGAGCTCAGGAATCGCCTTATCCATCCCTTGCATATTATAGTTCATCACGAAGCTCTTGTATCTTGGTGGCAGTGATTGAAGAACTATGTCAATGACACTATCATCAGGAAGATTAACTCCCAGCCGAGTCAAGTGGTTGTGGTACCCAGACATTCTGAGTATATGTTCACTGACAGAACTATTCTCCTCCATTTTGTAGTTGTAGAACTTATTGGAGACTTCATATCTCTCAATCTCGGCATTTTCTTGAAATATTAACTTCAACTCCTGGAACATCTCATATGCTCCATGACGTTCAAAACGTCGTTGAAATACAGGTTCTAAGCCGTAAAGCATGGCACACTGAACTATCGAGTAGTCATCAGCTTTGCTCTGCCAGGTGTTCACAACATCTGGCGTTGCTCCTGCAGCGGGTTTGTCACCTAGCGGTGCTTCCAGGACGTAATTCTTCTGTGCAGCAATGAGGATAATCCTCAAGTTACGGACCCAGTCCGTGTAGTTGCTACCATCATCTTTCAACTTAGCTTTCTCTAGGAACACATTAAAATTCAATGGAACAACAGCACGGGCCATCTATCTACAACAACATGGACATGCAAAATACTATCAGGTACTAAGTTCATGATAAATTAAAGTTCAATTAATCAAATTACTTAAGAACTCCCACTTAAATAGACATCTCTCTAATCATCTAAGTGATCACGTGATCCATATCAACAAAACCATGTCCGATCATCACGTGAGATGGAGTAGTTTTCAATGGTAAACATCACTATGTTGATCATATCTACTATATGATTCACGCTCGACCTTTCGGTCTCAGTGTTCCGAGGCCATATCTGCATATGCTAGGCTCGTCAAGTTTAACCCAAGTATTCTGCGTGTGCAAAACTGGCTTGCACCCGTTGTATGTGAACGTAGAGCTTATCACACCCGATCATCACGTGGTGTCTCGGCACGACGAACTGTAGCAACGGTGCATACTCAGGGAGAACATTTATACCTTGAAATTTAGTGAGAGATCATCTAAGCAACCCTTTAGTAAATCCAAGCAAACTTTTAATAAATCCAAGCAACCCTTTCGTAAATCCAAGCAAACTTTTCGTAAATTCAAGCAACCTTTTCGTAAATCTAAACAACCTTTTCATAGGCGTCCTCGGATTGGCCCGGGAGATTGAATTGATTATAGAAACATGAGTGAGGGATCTCAGCCACATGGATAGTTCAATGTGCTCATCAGCGCCTGACCCGAAGATGTGGATCATCCAAGGCACATTAGCAAAGCGTACTCCTCCTGTTTGAATCAGAGTTTGAAACCAAGCAAATTCTCCTCAGGAGGATAGATGGGGCGATTCAGGTGAGATCCCATGTAGATCTAACTTCCTATTCACTCGTGGGATTCGGGCGGTCCATGGGGGCCACCACGGCTCCTCTCTTCTCGAGAATCCATACATCCCTTATCAGTGTATGGAGAGCTATCTCTCGAGCACACATGCAATCAATATAAGTGATATAATATGGCCATCATCATCTTGTGCCTTTGATCTCCATCTCCAAAGCACCGTCATGATCACCATCGTCACCGACTTGACACCTTGATCTCCATCGAAGCATCATTGTTGTCTCGCCAACTATTGCTTCTACGACTATCGCTACCGCTTAGTGATAAAGTAAAGAAATTACATGGTGATTGCATTTCATACAATAAAGCGACAACCATATGGCTCCTACCAATTACCGATAACTGTGTTACCAAACATGATCATCTCATACAATAAAATTTAGCATCATGTCTTGACCATATCACATCACAACATGCCCCGCAAAAACAAGTTAGACGTCCTCTACTTTGTTGTTGCAAGTTTTACGTGGCTGCTACGGGCCGAGCAAGAACCGTTCTTACCTACGCATCAAAAACCACAACGCGGTATAGTGATTGCTTTTTGATCTTCAGAAAGAACCATGTTCATTGAATCCGATTCAACTAAAGTTGGAGAAACTGACACCCACCAGCCACCTGTGTGCGAAGCACATCGGTAGAACCAGTCTCGCGTAAGCGTACGCGTAATGTCGGTCTGGGTCGCTTCATCCGACAACACCACCGAATCAAGAATCAACTAGTGACGGCAAGCAATATGTATGTACCCACACCCACAACTCCTTTGTGTTCTACTCGTGCATATAACATCTACGCATAGACCTGGCTCGGATACCACTATTGGGGAACGCGGTAATTTCAAAAAAAATCCTACGCACACGCAAGATCTATCATGGTGATGCATAGCAACGAGAGGGGAAGAGTGTTGTCCACGTACCCTCGTAGACCGTAAGCGGAAGCATTATGACAACGCAGTTGATGTAGTCGTACGTCTTCACGATCCGACCGATCCTAGTACCGAAAGTACAGCACCTCCGCGATCTGCACACGTTCGGCTCGGTGACGTCCCACGAACTCTCGATCCAGCTGAGTGTCGAGGGAGAGCTTTGTCAGCACGATAGCGTGATGACGGTGATGATGAAGCTACCAGCGCAGGGCTTTGCCTAAGCACTACGACGATATGACCGAGGTGGATTATGGTGGAGGGGGGCACCGCACACGGCTAAGGGATCAATGATCAACTTGTGTGTCCTAGGGTGCCCCCTGCCCCCGTATATAAAGGAGCAAGGGGGAGGCCGGCCGGTCCCTTGTGGCGCGCCTGGAGAGGATGAGTCCTCCTCCTAGTAGGAGTAGAACTCCCCTTTCCTAGTCCTACTAGGAGGGGGAAAGGAAGGAGGAGAAGGGAGAAGGAAAGGGGCGCCCCCCCTTCCCTAGTCCAATTCGTACTAGAGGGGGAGGGGGCGCGCGGCCTGCCCTGGCCGGCCCTCTCTCTCCACTAAGGCCCATGTGGCCCATTAGTTCCCCGGGGGGTTCCGGTGACCCTCTAGCACTCCGGTTTTCTCCGAAATCACCCAGAATACTTCCGGTGTCCGAATATAGCTGTCCAATATATTGATCTTTATGTCTCGACCATTTCGAGACTCCTCGTCATGTCCGTGATCATATCCGAGACTCCGAACTACCTTGGGTACATCAAAACACATAAACTCATAATATCGATTATCACCGAACGTTAAGCGTGCGGACCCTACGGGTTCGAGAACTATGTAGACATGACCGAGACTCATCTCCGTCAATAACCAATAGCGGAACCTGTGTCACAGCCCTAGAGTACCTGAGTGAAATAGTTGCATCTGCACTCATGCATCATGTCTAAAATTTCTGAAAGTTGAATTGAGGTTTGTTGAAACCCTCAGAAACCAGTTCAAAAATAATCAACATTTAATTCTCATCAAATGAGTCCAAGGAAATGTTCCTGTTATCCTGTGAAAATATTGGTAAGAGGTAAAATTCAAACCAATATTTTTGGAGTCACATAAATATTTATTTTGGGCATTTGAATTAAATCATAATGTATTTGAATTGGCTTTATTTCTGTTATAAAATAAATACATGCCCAATAATTTTGGAAATTATTGTGGGGATCTAGAATAATATCTCTAGTCCATACAATAATTTACAGAAGCAAATAAATTTCTTTAGTACTCCTACTAAATCAAAACAAACAGAACAAAAATAGAAAACAGTAACAATTATATATAAAAAAAGAGGCAGAGGAATTACCTGGGCCGGCCTACCTGGTCCAGCACTGTAGCTGGCAGCCCAGCCTAGCAGCGCAGCCCTTGTCGTCTTCTCCATCGCGCAAGGAGGACGACCGCGTGGCCAGCGCACGCGAGCACGCGCCTAGGCCACCTCCTGCCTCCCTGCTTCCTCCCGCGGCTCCCTGGAGACGCCACGCACCCCCAGGCCCCTCTCACTCCCTCTCGTGCTCATCCCTTCCTCCGCCGCCCTTTCTCTCCCATGACCGAACGCCACCGTCGCCGCCGCTCGCTGCCACCGCGTCCACCGCCGCCCCTCGCCCCGTGACTGTGACCAGAAGCTCCGCCGTCGATCACCACGCCCCAAGACGACGGAAAGGAGCCGAAGGGCTCTGCTTCGTCGCTAGTGTCCTCGTCTTCCTCCTCGGCTGCCATGGATCTTCATCGACGATTCTTCGCCGTCTCCGCCTTCCCGAGCTCGCCATCTGCTTCTTCCAAACCGCTGTGAGCTGACACATCGAATCCCCCATCTCTCCTGCTCTCTCGTGCCCTCTATCTTCCTTGCCCGCGCGAGCCGAAGCTCGCCGTCACACGGTCTCGTCGCCGTCGTAGCCTGAGCTTGAACCAGTAGGGCCTGAGGACGCTACCGTCCTCCTTGCGCTCCCAGATGGTCGTAGAAAGCTTCAGCTTGCTCGCCCGTGCTCCGTAGCCTCCTCCCCGTTGAGCCCGTGTGTGCGCCGCCGCACGAGGTCGTCGTCGGCATCGTTTCCGGCTACCCCGCGCCCTTCTGCCACTTTCAGTGGATGCGCGCGAGTGCGCTCTCCCGCCTGGTGAGCTCGGGTGGTCCTCCCGCGGCCTCCTGAGCGGACACCGCCGCGGTTACAGGTCGCCGGCGTTCAACTCCGGCAACGCCGATGTGGCGCCGTCATTAGCACCTAACCACCTGCTAATAACCCCACTAACCAACCACACAGCCACTGACACGTGGGCCCCACACCCTAATTAACCCCGGGTTTTATTTCCTGTTTAGTTTAGATTAACCCAGCGGGACCCACGCGTCAGGGTTGACCGGCTGACGTGGCAGTTGACCACGGCCACCTGTCAGCGACACTAACTGGCCCTGAGTCACTGACCAATGGGTCCCATGCGTCAGGTTTGACTCTGGCCGGCCCCATTGACCGTTGATGTCACAGTGATGCAGTGCTGACGTAGTTAATTATTTTCTGGATTTATTCTTTTTTAGAAAATTCCAGAAAATAGTATAAACTTCTAAAAATCATAGAAATTCAACCGTAACTCCAAATGAAATAAGTTATATATGAAAAATTATCAGAAAAATTCAAGGAACCTGTTTATGGCATTTTCATGCATATTTGAGCAAGTTAAAATTGCTGTTTAGGACAAACTAATTAAATGGCATTTAAGAAAGCACATGTGGAGTTTGAATTTGAACCTAGTGTTCAAACCAACGCCATTTAACTTGTTGCTAGTTGCATTAGGACAATCAACAACATATTGCCATGTCACATCCATGCATTATATTGTTGCATTGCATTGATTGTGTCCTTCTCTATTTGCCGGTAACCGTCCCCTCTTAGACGATGATGTTTCCGACGACGTGATCGATGACACCGATGAAGAACTATATTATCTTCAGAAGTGCTAGGCAAGCAAAATCCCCTTGTTCATTTCGATACAATCCCACTCTCTCGCTCCTGCTCTCTTTTACTACATTAGGACAACAATGATTCATCTGTTACTTGCTGCGGTAGTTGAACCCCTTATCCTCTGCATGACCCGTCATTGCCACAGTAAATAGATGAAACCCACTAGCATGAGTAGGAGTTGTTTGAGCCCTGATGTGCCTACTCATTCATGCTTGTTTGTCATGCCTGCTATTGCATAGAGTTGTGTTAGGTCTGATTCATCGGGGATGAATCGGAGGTGTGTGAACATGTCCTACTGTGTGTGAGCTAAGTGTGTGAACACGATTTGGTAAAGGTAGCGGTGAGAGGCCATGTAGGAGTACATGGTGGGTTGTCTCATTGAAACCGTCCTCAGGAGCTGAGTTCTATGTCTGTGATCCATGAACAGCTACTACCACTCATTGGGATCCTTAATTGACCCTCTCGGCTTCTTAATAACCCAAGTACTCTGTCCAAGAGTTGCAACTAGTTTCTGGTGTTTGTAGGTTATGTGTTGGCGGTCGTGCGTAGCGCTGACCCTAGGGGTGGGCTATGATGTGGTAGATACACCGTGGCACGGTGTACCGGGCGCCCGTTTGGTGTCTCGGGAACCCTGTTCACATCGTTCAGGGCCGTATGTGGAAACCTCGGTCGGACTCCTTGCGAATGGAACCTGGATAGGTGATAAACTGGACTAGAGACTTGAGTGTTTAGGTAGGCCGTGGCTGACACCCTCGTTGGGCTTGCGCTTGAAGGTTGCCAAGTACATTTCGTGTAAACGACGGTAAGTGGTGGGAGCGTGTGTGAAGAAGTACACCCTTGCAGGGTTATCATTATCTATTCGAATAGCCGGATTCCTCGGATATGGAAACTTGGACCCCTTGCATAGTTCATAGACAAGTGAAAGTGGATACTCTAAAACTCGCAAGATAAGTGTGAGTGCTATGGATGGCCTTCTCGTAGGGAGACGGGAGCGGATCCATAGTGGTGTATTGAATGGTGAATATGTGGACTCGTGTGCGCCACCTCAAAAGAGTTGCTTGCAGTCGTAGTTCAGGTTAGCCACTGAGTAAAAGCTGGCTTGCTGCAGTTAAACTCCACCCCCCTTGTTGATACCGATGCATATGTAGCTAGTTCAGATGTAAGTCTTGCTAAGTACTTTTGTACTCACGTTTGCTTAATTTATGTTTTGTAGAGAGACTTCAGTCTCGCTAGTAGTTCCGCGTGGACTTCGACGTTTAGCTTGATACCTCAGCTACGATCTTGTGCCCTCAGCAGGATCTGGTAGATAGTCAGGCTTCTTAGCCTTTTTCTTTGTAGATGTCTGTACTCAGACATGTTAAGCTTCCGCATGTGCTTTGATTTGTATGCTATGATTGTTGGGTCATGAGACCTATGTTTGTAATTTCTCGCTCCTCGGAGCCTAATGTATAATACTTGAGTCGTAGAGTTATGTTGTGATGCCATGTTGTATTTACACATATCGAGCATATTGTGTGTATGATTGAAATGCTTGGTATGTGTGGGATCCGACAATCTAGTTGTTTATCCTTGGCAGCCTCTCTTATGGGGAAATGTAGTCTAGTGCTTCCATGAGCCATAGTAGTCCGCTACAGCCCGGTTCACCGGAGTCCTGCTAGCCCAGCACTACTGCTCAGGACACTTGACTGGCAGGCATGTGTTTCACTTTGTTCCTGTGTCTGTCCCTTCGGGGAAATGTCACGTGGTGACATCCGGAGTCCTGCCTAGCCTACTACAGCCCGGGTTCCCGGAGTCCTGTTAGCCCAGTGCTATAGCCCGGATTCACACGCTGCTGACCGACATGCTCGATGTGATTCATGTATGCCTGTCCCCATAGGTTGGTGCCGCTTTGGGTTCACGACTAGCCATGTCGACCCGGGTTCTCTGTCATATGGATGCTAGCGACATTATCATATACGTGAGCCAAAAGGCGCAAACGGTCCTGGGCCAGGTAAGGTGGCACCCATGGGAATACCGTGCGTGAGGCCGCAAAGTGATATGAAGTGTTACATGCTAGATCAGTGTGACTTAGGATCGGGGTCCTGACAACCTGGATGTTCATATTGGCTCCCACATATTCTACGAAGATCTTTATCGGTCAAACCGCATAACGATATACGTTGTTCCCTTTGTCATCGATATGTTACTTGCCCGAGATTCGATCATCGGTATCTCAATACCTAGTTCAATCTCGTTACCTGCAAGTCTCTTTACTTGTTCCGTAATGCATCATCACATAACTAACTCATTAGTCACATTGCTTGCAAGGCTTATAGTGATGTGCATTACTAAGAGGGCCCAGAGATACCTCTCCGATACTCGGAGTGACAAATCCTAATCTCGATCTATGCCAACTCAACAAACACCATCAGAGGCACCTGTAGAGCCTCTTTATAGTCATCCAGTTACATTGTGACATTTGATAGCACACTAAGTGTTCCTCCGGTATTCGGGAGTTGCATGATCTCATAGTCATAGGAACATGTATAACTTATGGAGAAAGCAATAGTAACAAACTAAACGATCATCGTGCTAAGCTAACGGATGGGTCAACTCAATCACATCATTATCTAATGATGTGATCTCGTTAATCAAATGACAACTCATGTCTATGGTTAGGAAACATAACCATCATTGATTCAACGAGCTAGTCAAGCAGAGGCATAGTAGTGACATTCTGTTTGTCTATGTATTCACACATGTACTAAGTTTCCAGTTAATACAATTCTAGCATGAATAATAAACATTTATCATGATATAAGGAAATATAAATAACAACTTTATTATTGCATCTAGGGAATATCTCCTTCACTTTCCTCCTAAGCCATCCAAGAAAAAGGATGATGAGGATTTTGAGCGCTTTGCTGAAATGATTAGACCTATCTTTTTGCGTATGCATTTGATTGATATGCTTAAAATGCCTCCTTATGCTAAATATATGAAGGATATTTTTACTAATAAAAGAAAGATACCAGAAGCTGAAATTTCCACCATGCTTTCTAATTATACTTTTAAGGGTGGAATACCAAAGAAACTAGGAGATTCAGGAGTACCAACTATACCATGCTCCATTAAAAGAAACTATGTTAAAACTGCTCTATGTGATCTCGGAGCCGGTGTTAGCTAGTGTTATGCCTTTCTCTTTATATCATAGACTTGAATTGAACAAGTTGACGCCTACTGAAATCTCTTTGCAAATGGCTGATAAATCAACTGCTATACCCATCGGTATTTGTGAGGATGTGCCTGTTGTGGTTGCAAATGTTACTATCTTAATGGACCTTGTTATTCTTGATATTCCTGAGGACGACATCATGTAGATTATCCTTGGTAGACCCTTTTTTAATACTACAGGGGCTGTTATTGATTGCAACAAGGGAAATGTCAGTTTTCATGTTAATGGTAATGATCACACGGTACACTTTCCGAAGAAACAGCCTCAAGTTCATAGTATCAGTTCTATTGGAATAACTTCAACTATTACTATCAGAGGTTTTGAATTCCCTCTCCCTACTGTCAAAAAGAAATATGATGTTCTTATTGTTGGGGAAATGCATATCCCCGTCGAGGTAAAGCTAGTGCTATTCGAAAGTTCTCCAGTTTCATGTCATTCAGAAGAAGTTTTTAATAAGACTTGATCAACCTTGTTAATGGATTCCTTTTGATGAGCATGAGATGGATGAATTTAGAAGGCACAACTTTCTGTAGCCATCCTTTACTTTCTGATATTTAGATTAAATAAAGCAAAAATAGTATTTTTTCTGTTTTCTAAATTATCCGTGCAATAAAAAATGTCCCGAAAATAAAAGTTCTCCAAATGCCCTGAAAATTTAGTATGATTTTTTATATAATATTTTAGAATTTTTGGCACTAAGAACACACCAAGGGGGCTCACTAGCTGGCCACAAGGGTTGAGGGCGCGCCACCTGTCCTTGTGGGCCCCATGTGGCCCCCCTCCACTTATTCCAGCACCCATCCTCTCATTCTTCCTCCAGAAAAAATCACTTCATAGATCAAACTCGTGTTCTTGCTCATTTTGCTACCATTTTCAATCTCCTTGCTCAAAGCTCCATTCACAAAACTGCTTTGGGGGATTGTTCTTCGGTATGTGACACCTCCAATGGTCCAATTAGTTTTTGTTCTAGTGCTTTATTCATTGCAAATTTTTGCTGCTGTGGTGACCCTGTTCTTGAGCTTGCATGTCAAATTTATATGGTCCAAAGTAGTTTTGATGCATGATATAGCCTCTAGGCACTTGTAGGAGTAGTTGCTATCTATTTTGTTGAGTTTGGTTCACTTTTATTTCGAGTCACTAAAAATTTCAGAAATTTTTCAGAGAAAGAAAAATGTCTAGGAGAATGTACCAAGGTGGTTCTTCAAGGAAGCAAGCACTGAGGCGTGCGATACGCGAACTGGACCCTGAACCACCACGGGAAGCTCAAGTGAAGCCGTGTGAATGGCCGTCGGGTGAATTTATGGATCGTGCAGGTTTCAAGGATGAATTATATGCGTACGTACAAAATGCCGGCCTCGAGGACTTCTTATCGGACAAGTGCTTACAGTATTATTATCTCATCGATTCCTTCGTGCGGAGGTTTGAGTTTTCATCTAAGCGTAATACTCATACTGTCTTGTTTGATCTTTATGATGAATCTTATACCATGGACCTAGAAGATTTTTTTTGATGCATGCAAAATTCCACAATGGGGTAATCTTAGTGAGGCTCACAAATCTGAATACACTAATTTTCTTGCTAGCATCACCGTTGGAGAAACTAGAAATATCACACGAGCCTCCATGGGGAGCATTCATTTTCCTGCCATACATTATTTTGCTCTCTTCATAGGCAGATGCATTAATGGTAAACATGATTGTGACGCCCTCGATTCAATCGTACACTAATCATACACGCAAATGTGTTCGATCAAGATCAAGGACTCACGGGAAGATATCACAACACAACTCTCGACACAAATTAAAATAATACAAGCTTTATATTACAAGCCAGGGGCCTCGAGGGCTCGAATACACAAGAGTCAGCGGAAGCAAAAATATCTGAGTACAGACATAAGTTAGACAAGTATGCCTTAAGAAGGCTAGCACAAAAGTAGCAACGATCGAAAAGGCAAGGCCTCCTGCCTGGGAACCTCCTAACTACTCCAAGTCGTCAGCGGTCGTCACGTAGTAGTAGGCACCCTTGGGGTAGCAGTGGTCATCAGTGGCGTCGTCTGGCTCCTAGGATCCGTCATCTGGTCGCAACAAACGGGTATGGGGGAAAAAGTAGCAAAGCAATCGTGAGTACTCATCCAAAGTACTCACAAGACTTACATCAGAACTAAACTAAGTATGCATCTGTATCAAAGGAATGGGTTGTATATGTGGACTGGGCTACAGAAATGCCAGAATAGGGAGAAGGCTTAGTCCTATCGAAGACTAGCATCTTCTAGAAACCACCATCTTGCAGCAACAGGAGGGAGTAGAGTAGCATAAAGTAAAGTAGTAGTAGGGTTATCAACCTCGGCCAGAGATCCTTTCTCGACTCCCTGCGAGAAAGCAATCCCAGAGCCATACTATCCAGTTATCATCACAATCCAATTCTCATCTCCAATCAGTTCTCATCACAAGTATCCAGTTATAGTTGTATCGATCGGGATACAACTCCAAGTGTCCGTTACCATAGGACAGGCTATCGATAGATGTTTTCTTCCCTGCAGGGGTGCACCAACTTACCCACCATGCTCGATTAACTCCGGCCGGACACACTTTCCTGGGTCATGCCCGGCCTCGGCCAAACAATACGCCGCAACCCGACCTAGGCTTAATAGAGAGGCCAGCACGCCGGACTAAACCCATGCCCCCAGGGGCTGGGCCATCTCCCCGGGAACTCCTGCACGTTGCGTACGCGGCCGGTGAGCAGACCAAGCTACCTCCCTAAAAAGGCAAGAGCTTACCAGTCCAACCCGGCGCGCGCCGCTCAGTCGCTGACGTCTATTAAGCTTTGGCTGATGTATATGACGTAGAACGCCCATACTATGCCCACGTGATGGTTAGTGCTATCAGGCCAGAGGCCCCTCGGATCAAATATCCAAATCGTAGTGGATTAGGAATGCGCGATAACGAGCAGAGACTCATGATCGATGTGACCCCGTCGCCCCGTCTCGAGTACTTGCGACAAGGGCTAAGAATGCCCGGCCACGCCTCGTAAGTATCTCGCAGGCACCTTCCAGGTCCTCCCGACTCCACATCACTCGCTATTAAGCTCGCGTGGGTACCCCTCGGGGAAGACTCATCTTTAGTAACATGGCTCAGTGTAAAGTCATAGTAACCATAGTAACCGTGTGTCTAACACCAAGGGGAAAACCTGAGGAATCACCCCGGAGAATTCCACTCGATGTTATCATCAAGGTGAACGTAAGAGGATCCACCCTCGAGGTTCACACTTGAGGGGTTGCACGACAGAGCCGTAACGGAAGTGGTTAAGGAGGAAATCACCCTCGATAACCTCGACCAGTTAGCTACACTATAGAGATCTCATTAGGAGTGATGTAAGAGGTTCCACCCTCGGCACTCGATGGTAACTCTGTAGATTCGTACAACTAGGGGGGTGATGTGCGATGTCGGGGCCTGGTCTTCGATCCCGATGATCGGGCCTTCAATGATGAAGCAGGGGCAACAAGGACAAGGTGGGGTCACTGATGGATCACTAACCAACCTATACTAAGCAGTTTAAGATAAGCAGGTAAGGTATGAAAGTAGGTAACAACAACAGGCTATGCATCAGAGTAGGATCATACAGAAGCAGTAGCAGTTCTAATGCAAGCATGAGAGGGAAAGAAATGGGCGATATTGGAATGCTCAAGGGGGGTTTGCTTGCCTGGTTGCTCTGGCAAGGAGGGATCGTCGTCGACGTAGTCGATCACAGGGGCAACATCAGTCTCAGGGTCTACCGGAGAGAAGAGGGGGAAGAAATAGTAAATACAGAGCAAACAATGCATCACAAGGCATAACATGACGATAGGCAGAGCTAGGGTTGCCCTAACGTAGTACTACACATTGCAGACGGAGGGGATAAACATCCGAGTATGAATTCCCGGCGTTAGTCGGATTCCGGACAGATGAAAGAGAGGGGACGGTTCCATGTTTAGCATGCTAGGGGCATGTGACAGATGAACGGACCGCGTATTCGGATTCGTTGGATTTTTCTGAGCAATTTTCATATAGAAAACATTTTCATCGGAGTTACGGATTATTTTCTATGAATTTCTAAAGATTTTCTTATTTCCTAGATTTATTTTATTTACAGAAAATGATATATGATGTCAGCATAATGTCATAGTGACATCAGCAGGTCAACAGACGGCTGACTAGGTCAAACCTGACATGTGGGTCCAGTGGGACCCACATGTCAGCCTCTATGACTTTAACAGTGTTAATTTAGACTAACAGAGGGTTAATTAGAGGGTGGGCCCCGGGCGTCAGTGAGTGTTTTAGGTTAACTAATCATTTTTATTTATAAAACGTTATTAGACTAATCTAACACAGGGGGGCCCACATGTCAGTGGCTGGGGTTGCCCAGTCAGCACGTTGACTGGGTCAACCCAATCAACTGGGACCCGCGGGGCACACGGGCAGTGGCTCTGGGGTGGCCCCAGGCCAGCCACGTCGGCGGTGGCCGGCGGCTTGACGCCGGCGACGCCAAAATGCGGCGGAGGGCCTCGGGCCTCGTCGGATTTTGCCCACAGGCGACCATTTCGCGCGCGCTAGGGTGCGTTCGAACGAGCGGTGCAGCGCCCGTCGAACTGCGGTGGTGGCCCGGCCGGAAAAGGCCGGTGACGGCGACGGCAAGCGGCGGAGGCGGCACCAGAGTTCGGGCGCGAGCGGATACAGCGTTAGAGCACGCGAGCGGTCAAACTAACTAACTAGGCGGGGTCTACGGTGCTCCAGGAGCTCGTCGGAGCTACTAGCTCGAGCGGAGAAGCTCGGTGGCGAGCCCTACGACGGTAATGGAGGACGACGGAGCTCGGCTTGCGGGCGAGCTAGCTAGGGCGAAAAGCACGGCGCGAGGAGAGGATAGGAGGAAGGGAGGAGCTCACCGTGCGGCCAAGAAAGGCCCGTGCGAGCTTAGGAGCAGCAGCATTGGACGGAGACGACGGCGGGCACCGGCAACCGAGAAGGAGAGGTGAGGTCGATCCCGAGCGTGCGGTCGTTCCCGAGCTCGATGACGAGGTGTAGTCGAGGCAGCCGAGCGAGGCGGAGCGGTAGGGCGCGTCGGCGAGGCGATCGAGAGGCGGTGGTCGCGGGATCAACGGCGGTGCGTCGACGACCGCGCACGGGCAAACGAGACAGAGAGGAAGAGGGGCGAACGAGGGGAGTAGGAGCGCTAGGGTTTGTCGACGGAGGGAGAGAGAGCCGGGGCGCGCCTTATCCACGCTGGGGAGCGGCGGATGGCCGGCACGTGGTCATCTGCGGCGACGGACGTGCCTCGGTCGACCACCGCACGGGGATGAATAGGAGGTAGGGGAAGGGGTAAGTGGGCCGGCCTGCTGGGTTTGCCCTGGTGGGCTAGAGCCCAGGGGAACAGGGAAGGGGGCTTCTTTTTCTTTTCCTTTTGCTCTTTTCTTTTGACAAAAAGGGGTTTAGTAATATTTTGAGCTTCCATAAGATTTTGCAAAAATGTGAAACTTGGTCACATAATTACTTTGCAATATCCAGCACTACCACAAAAGGTTTGGGCATTTTTGGAGTTCAATTGAATTTACACAATAAAGAAAAGGGCATTTTAAAGGCTATTTTTGCTCTGTTAAAATGCATTAGGACCATTTAGAGTTGATGATGATGTTGTGTTCCTTAACAAATAATTGTTATGGAATTTTTGACAAATGATGAACATTTTTCCAGCAACTTTTGAGCAACTTCAAACTTCACTTGAATTTGAATTGACTGGAATTTCAAATGGGATACTGAACAAAGGTGATTAAGCACTGTTTGTAAAAATGATTAGTTTAATCACAGAGGGTTACTAAAGCATGACACTGGGGGTGTTACAAATCTCCTCCACTACAAAAAAATCTCGTCCTAAGATTTAAGGGGTGGAGTAAGGGGGAAAGAGTTGGTTAAGAAATTCTAACGAGTCTTCACAGTCTTCGTTGCTCTCCTCGAAGAGGTCAGTCCCTTCCGTTGATGTCTTTATTTCTCTGCTCTAGGTCATCAAGATGAAATCATCACCCTTACTTCGGGGTCTTCATCATACTTACGAATACGTAAGGGGGAGCTCGGCAACGATAGAATGCTATAAGGGTAATCATATGGGGTTAACCCATGAATGAACATATGAGTATCTCTTGAGTTGGAACTCTAGAAATACCTCGAGAGAATTAAAGTAGGCATGAGAATTTTTAAGCAGTAGGCAAATGTTTGATGCCTGAAACAATGTGTGAGAGGGGTTCAGAGCAACAGAATAAATATAGCGTCTGACACCGGAGTAGAATAATTGAGGGAAGGTGGCTCATAAATTACATATGAAGCCAAGTTGAAAGTATACTTCAGAATCAAGGTTGTAGAAGAGAGTCAGGTTTCGATCCTGTGGAACTGTGGGTTATGGGCCCACCATGTGGGTTAAAAGTAGGGGGAGCGGTGACATGTTACAAGGTTATGATAAGAAGGCATGTCAGAGTGTAGTCTGCCAGTTATGTCGGCAATAACGTCGGTACCAAGGGCGAGGGGCGAAGAGAACCATTTTCCTGCTCGTTGAACGAGGCGGGCCATTAGGCAAAGTTCTCGTCCATCGGTGGCTACCGGAATGTCAACAACAATAATAGTAGGGTCTTTTCTGACAGAGTTGTACATTGAGGTGCTACCTAAGCAAGAAATTATCTCTACTGAGATAAGTTAGTTTACCGGAAAGGTTAAACAAAAGAATGGAAAGGAAAATTATGATTAGTATATTAATCAGAACAATGGAAAGGAAAATGTGTTTAAACACAATTATCAGGAGTATATCCTTCCCAAGGACAAGCAGAGGATGATATCCATGACAGGATAGTAAGTAGACAACCAATTAGATAAAGGGAAAGAATTTCATGACATTACCCATACCACGGTGTTTGGATAACTGATAAAGAAAATTTAGTATCGTGCTTCAAATGTTCTTATTGGAGATCGAATTACCACAAACATGCTTCGAGATAGCATTGACATGGTTTCAAGCAAAGGTCAGACTTTGGATACACCAAGGATCCATCGGAAACAACTTAGAAAATAAGTCATACAATTTTAGCAAGGAAAAGATGAGGGTGTGGCCGACGGGCTCAGTAGCAATCCATCGACATGTCAAAAAGGAAGTATTCCCAAAATCAATATGATCAAGTTTGTATTGGGGGGAAGACAAGAATGTTGTTGATGCTGATGAAAATCATCGAGAGGCAAGGATGGTATTTCTAGCCATGAATTCAGTAGACATCTCTGAAGAAGCCAAAGTGTGACGGTGATCAAGACAAGGTTTGTCGAGAGACTCTATGAAGATGCCCTCGAGCAGAAAAGGGAGGATGAAGTGAAACGCTATGAGAACCATGGATTCGACACAAGCTCAAAGTCAAGCTTGTTGTTCGAGGTGAAATGATAAGATGAGGAAGATCGACGTAAGCTTAGCTCATCGTCGGTAGTTGCTCTAGGCATAAGGACCAGGTAACACAGTTAAAAAGTTGACATGATAAAAATATAGCCGATCAGGCTAGGAATGATGTGATGGGGTATAAAGCTTCTCGGTATCAAGTACTAGGTGTAATGCTAGAAGGTAAATCGGGGTAGAGGTTGGACGGGGGAATGATTTGTATAGGATAAGTAATTGTAACTTACCCAGTAAATGGGATCAAGGAGGAAATATGGTCGGGACCATAACTGCAAGGGATCCAATCTACGATACCGGAAGAATATTCAAATGATTAAATATCCTCGCAAGAAGCTTTCATGATAAGTCCCACACCGTGTCTGTGGGCATGAACACAAGGTTCAAGGTCGACTCCCACTTCTACAACGGATAACCTTTCATTTTACTTCTTGTTCTTGATGAAGCTGTAGTATTGAAATTTTAACCAGCGAAAAGCCAGTAGAGTATAACCCGCATAACTTTCGAGTTCACACAGATTAGGGAAGGCATAGGTTCAACCCACCGGGGCACCTTAGGAACATATATCATAAATTTTGAGACTAAATAACACAAGCTCGGTAGTAGAGCATGCTAGAGAAAGCGGAGGATACAATTTACTAAAAGCATTATGTATCCGAGGAAAGGCTCACAAGATTATTGAATATGAAGGACGTTGTCGGATAAAATCCGAAAAAAGGGGTCTGGTGGTCCACAAGGGATCTGATGTGAGCATCAATATTCAACCAAAGGAAGAAAGAATGCAAGGAGATCAGATTATAGAAACAACTGACTAACTCAAAGCTCAATTGCAAGAGGGATTATGAATTCCAAGACAAGGGATCAGAAGCAATGCTCTGATTAGGGATGGATAGGTAGGATAGCCTTAGGGGGTACAATCGATGGCGATTTGATTGATCGAGATTCAGCACATGTTAAAATGACGTCTGGGCCGGAAGGATGAATTCTAGGATCTGATTGAGGATTGCGAGCATTTGCAACATATTGTATCAACGGACTCAAAATGATAATGACAAAGGCTGACAATAAGATTACTAGACTTATGGTATTGACCATAATGCAAGCAAGCAAGAAAATCAAGAACAATAGGTTGTTGAGGATTTTCACAAGAACGAATGGTATTACGAAGACTTTTGTGAAGTACATGAGTCAACTGAGGATGAGCGGATCCTCGATAGGTGCACAAGGTTATCCGTAGGGGTATTCAGATGACAAGGAACTGCAAGGCAGTAAGCTCAAAGGATTCTCGGAACAAAGGAGAGCAGTTCAGGGCATCTTGTAATAACAAGAGCAACAAGGAATGATTGTATGAATGACAAGTGTATATAGTTATCCATAAGTATATATCGGTGGTAGGGAGCTGCAAAGAAGTGGGCACGGGGTCTCGGGACTCATCGAGGAGTACCTTCAGAGTCTTCTGATGGAACAGTCGGTCATCTGTGGTGAAGGGGCTCTCCGGGATGAAGTGGTTACAAGAACCTAATGTCAAGTTAGTAAAAATACAACCCGAAAGGAAGAGAGATCAGAGTCCCAGAGTATAGACGAGGAGTAAAAGATCCTAATACCACCCATATGGCGACGTAGGCCTGTAAGACACACAACCAATGTTAGTAAAAAAAATTCAGTGACTAGACTCAACTTCGGCCAAGGAGTTGGAAAGGGGGATCCTACAGGCAGTCGGCTCTGATACCAACTTGTGATGCCCTCGATTCAATCGTACACTAATCATACACGCAAATGTGTACGATCAAGATCAAGGACTCACGGGAAGATATCACAACACAACTCTAGACACAAATTAAAATAATACAAGCTTTATATTACAAGCCAGGGGCCTCGATGGCTCGAATACATAAGCTCGAATACACAAGAGTCACTGGAAGCAACAATATCTGAGTACAGACATAAGTTAGACAAGTATGCCTTAAGAAGGCTAGCACAAAAGTAGCAACGATCGAAAAGGCAAGGCCTCCTGCCTGGGAACCTCCTAACTACTCCAAGTCGTCAGCGGTCGTCACGTAGTAGTAGGCACCCTTGGGGTAGCAGTGGTCATCAGTGGCGTCGTCTGGCTCCTAGGATCCGTCATCTGGTCGCAACAAACGGGTATGGGGGAAAAAGTAGCAAAGCAATCGTGAGTACTCATCCAAAGTACTCACAAGACTTACATCAGAACTAAACTAAGTATGCATCTGTATCAAAGGAATGGGTTGTATATGTGTACTGGGCTGCAGAAATGCCAGAATAGGGAGAAGGCTTAGTCCTATCGAAGAATAGCATCTTCTAGAAACCACCATCTTGCAGCAACAGGAGGGAGTAGAGTAGCATAAAGTAAAGTGGTAGTAGTGTTATCAACCTCTGCCAGAGATCCTTTCTCGACTCCTTGCGAGAAAGCAATCCCAGAGCCATACTATACAGTTATTATCACAATCCAATTCTCATCTCCAATCAGTTCTCATCACAAGTATCCAGTTCTAGTTGTATCGATCGGGATACAACTCCAAGTGTCCGTTACCGTAGGACAGGCTATCGATAGATGTTTTCTTCCCTGCAGGGGTGCAACTAATTACCCACCATGCTCGATTAACTCCGGCCGGACACACTTTCCTGGGTCATGCCCGGCCTCGGCCAAACAATACGCCGCAACCCGACCTAGGCTTAATAGAGAGGCCAGCACGCCGAACTAAACCTATGCCCCCAGGGGTCATGGGCCATCTCCCCGGGAACTCCTGCACGTTGTGTACGCGGCCGGTGAGCAGACCTAGCTACCTCCCTAAAAAGGCAGGAGCTTACCAGTCCAACCCGGCGCGCGCGCTCAGTCGCTGACGTCTATTAAGCTTCGATTGATGTATACGACGCAGAACACCCATACTATGCCCACGTGATGGTTAGTGCTATCAGGCCAGAGGCCCCTCGGATCAAATATCCAAATCGTAGTGGATTAGGAACGCGCGGTAACGAGCAGAGACTCACGATCAATGTGACCCCGTCGCCCCGTCTCGAGTACTTGCGACAAGGGCTAAGAATGCCCGGCCACGCCTCGTAAGTATCTCGCGGGCAACTTCCAGGTCCGCCCGACTCCACATCACTCGCTATTAAGCTCGCGCGGGTACCCCTCGGGGAAGACCTGTCTTTAGTAACATGGCTCAGTGTAAAGTCATAGTAACCATAGTAACCGTGTGTCTAACACCAAGGGGAAAACCCGAGGAATCACCCCAGAGAATTCCACTCGATGTTATCATCAAGGTGAATGTAAGAGGATCCACCCTCGAGGTTCACACTTGAGGGGTTGCACGATAGAGCCGTAACAGAAGTGGTTAAGGAGGAAATCACCCTCGATAACCTCGACCAGTTAGCTGCACTATAGAGATCTCATCAGGAGTGATGTAAGAGGTTCCACCCTCGGCACTCGATAGTAACTCTATAGAGTCGTACAACTAGGGGGTGATGTGCGGTGTCGGGGCCTGGTCTTCGATCCCGTTGATCGGGTCTTCAATGATGAAGCAAGGGCAACAAGGACAAGGTGGGGGTCACTGATGGATCACTAACCAACCTATACTAAGCAGTTTAGGATAAGCAGGTAAGGTATGAAAGCAGGTAACAACAACAGGCTATGCATCAGAGTAGGATCATACAGAAGCAGTAGCAGTTCTAATGCAAGCATGAGAGGGAAAGAAATGGGCGATATTGGAATGCTCAAGGGGGTTTGCTTGCCTGGTTGCTCTGGCAAGGAGGGATCGTCGTCGACGTAGTCGATCATAGGGGCAACATCAGTCTCGGGGTCTACCGGAGAGAAGAGGGGGAAGAAATAGTAAATACAGAGCAAACAATGCATCACAAGGCATAACATGACGATAGGCAGAGCTAGGGTTGCCCTAACGTAGTACTACACATTGCAGACGGAGGGGATAAACATCCGAGGATGAATTCCCGGCGTTAGGCGGATTCCGGACAGATGAAAGAGAGGGGACGGTTCCATGTTCAGCATGCTAGGGGCATGTGACAGATGAACGGACCGCGTATTCGGATTCGTTGGATTTTTCTGAGCAACTTTCATATAGAAAACATTTTCATCAGAGTTACGGATTATGTTCTATGAATTTCTAAATATTTTCTTATTTTCTGGATTTATTTTATTTACAGAAAATGATATATGACGTCAGCATGATGTCATAGTGACATCAGCAGGTCAACAGACGGCTGACCAGGTCAAACCTGACATGTGGGTCTAGTGGGACCCACATGTCAGCCTGTGTGACTTTAATAGTGTTAATTTAGACTAACAGAGGGTTAATTAGAGGGTGGGCCCCGGGCGTCAGTGAGTGTTTTAGGTTAACTAATCATTTTTATTTATAAAACGTTATTAGACTAATCTAACACAGGGGGGCCCACATGTCAGTGGCTGGGGTTGCCCAGTCAGCACGTTGACTGGGTCAACCCAGTCAACTGGGACCCGTGGGGCCCACGGGCAGTGGCTCTGCGGTGGCCCCAGGACAGCCACGTCGGCGGTGGCCGGCGGCTTGACGCCGGTGACGCCAAAATGCGGTGGAGGGCCTCGGGCCTCGTCGGATTTTGCCCATAGGCGACAATTTCGCGCGCGCTAGTGTGCGTTTGAACGAGCAGAGCAGCGCGCGTCGAACTGTGTGGTGGCCCGGCCGGAAAAGGCCGGTGACGGCGATGGCAAGCGGCAGAGGCGGCGCCGGAGTTCGGGCGCGAGCGGATTCAGCGTTAGAGCGCGCGAGCGGTCAAACTAACTAACTAGGCGGGGTCTACGGCGCTCCAGGAGCACGTCGGAGCTACTAGCTCGAGCGGAGAAGCTCGGTGGCGAGCCCTACGACGGCAATGGCGGACGGCGGAGCTCGGCTTGCGGGCAAGCTAGCTACGGCGAAAAGCACGACGCGAGGAGAGGAAGGGAGGAGCTCACCGTTCGGCCAAGAAAGGCCCGTGCGAGCTTAGGAGCAGCTGCATTGGACGGAGACGACGGCGGGCGCCGGCAACCGAGAAGGAGAGGTGAGGTCAATCCCGAGCGTGCGGTCGTTCCCGAACTCGATGACGAGGTGTAGTCGAGGCAGCCGAGCGAGGCGGAGCGGTAGGGCGCGTCGGCGAGGCGATCGGGAGGCGGTGGCCGCGGGATCGACGGCGGCGCGTTGACGACCGCGCATGGGCAAACGAGACAGAGAGGAAGAGGGGCGAACGAGGGGAGTAGGAGCGCTAGGGTTTGTCGACAGAGGGAGAGAGAGCCGGGGCGCGCCTTATCCACGTTGGGAAGCGGCGGATGGCCGACACGTGGTCATCTGCGGCGACGGATGTGCCTCGGTCGACCACCGCACGGGGATGAACAGGAGGTAGGGGAAGGGGTAAGTGGGCCGGCCTGCTGGGTTTGCCCTGGTGGGCTAGAGCCCAGGGGAACAGGGAAGGGGGCTTCTTTTTTCTTTTACTTTTGCTCTTTTCTTTTGACACAAAGGGGTTTAGTAATATTTTGAGCTTCCATAAGATTTTGCAAAAATGTGAAACTTGGTCACATAATTACTTTGCAATATCCAGCACTGCCACAAAAGGTTTGGGCATTTTTGGAGTCCATTTGAATTTACACAATAAAGAAAAGGGCATTTTAAAGGCTATTTTTGCTCTGTTAAAATGCATTAGGACCATTTAGAGTTGATGATGATATTGTGTTCCTTAACAAATAATTGTTATGGAATTTTTGACAAAGGATGAACATTTTTCCAACAACTTTTGAGCAACTTCAAACTTCACTTGAATTTGAATTGACTGGAATTTCAAATGGGATATTGAACAAAGGTGATTAAGCACTGTTTGTAAAAATGATTAGTTTAATCACAGAGGGTTACTGTAGCATGACACTGGGGGTGTTACAATGATCACAGCCACCTTTGTGCATCGGATCTTAGTGTCCTCAAGTGTGCAGTGTTGGGTGATAAGCGATATAATTTAGGGGCTATTATTGCTAGGAGGTTACCATAATGCTAAAGATGGAGATTTATTTGGTGGGATTTATGCAACTTGTTTAGCTAATTATTTGGCTGTACCCATAAGAGGGTATGATATTGAGTTGCCACCTGCTTTTCTAGATTATGAGGCTATGGTATGCTACCAGTTTCTTAAGATGAGCGAATAGTTCCTCCAGTACTAACTAATCTTTGATAGATGGCACACCGTCCATGTTGCTCTTCCTACTCCTGCTTTCTTTAACTTTCAGGCAAATGGGCGATATTTTATAACTAGAGAGGAGGCAAACGAGTATGAGGGAACAGCGGAGGCTGCTCGCCTCCAGGAGGCAGCTCGCCAAGCAGTAGCTATCGCATCTCAGTACAACCCTGACTACAACTTTGGATATCCACCAGGCCAGCCGTGAGCGTAGACCAACTTAGGCCAAAAGCCTAAGCTTGGGGGAGTACGTATTTCTCACCGACATTACATTCACGTTCACGCACTCATTCCAGTTGTCGGTGTTCAAACTTTTTCATTGTATTATCCATTTTAGTTTATTTCTTTTTCCCGCTTTCTTCTTGTGTGTTTGAAAAACCTTAAGAAAAAAATTAGATGTAGTTAGTTTACTTTCTATGCATGCTTAGTTGTAATATTAAAAGAAAACCCAAAAAGATTTCTCGTTCTTCTTTTGCTTGTAGGGAGCTTTCCCGTGTAAATAGTTTTTCTCGTTCTTGTTTCTCTTTCTTTAGAAAAACAAAAACTCCAAAAATATTTCAGTGTGTTTCTTTGAAATTCTTTTCTTCTCTATGGGGGTCGAGAGAAGAAGACCACGATGAAAATGTTGAGTGGCTCTCATATGCATTATTGTTGATCTAACAAAGAGCCCATATTACATTCTCTTCTCCTTCGAATAAATGTTTGTAGATTCCAGCTGAGTCCAATGCATGTGCACTATTATTATTATCCACACCGTTCGGTCGTTCAAGTGAAAGGCAATAATGACGATATATGATGAAATGATTGAGATGAGGAAAAGCTGGTTAACTCCACCTATCTTGTTTTTGTAAATATGATTAGTTCATCGTTCCTGATTCAGCCTATTATGAATGAAACATGTTTGCAATGACAATTAGAGATTATAGTTACTCATGCCATGCTTAATTAGCTAGGAGTTTATAATGGTTTACCTTGCGTGCCAACATGGAAAATCAAAATGGTTGTGATGTAGTATGATAGGATGGTATCCTCCTTTGAATGATTCGAGTGGCTTGACTTGGCACATGTTCACGCATGTAGTTGAAACAAAATCAACATAGCCTCCACGATTTTTATGTTCATGGTGATTTATATCCTACTCATGCTTGCATTCAATGTTGGTTAATCTCAATGCATGTTTATGACTGTTGCTCTCTAGTTGGTCGCTTCCCAGTCTCTTTCTAGCCTTCACTTGTACTAAGCAAGAATACTGCTTGTGCATCCACTTCCATAAACCCCAAAGTTGCTCCATATGAGTCCACCATACCTTTCTATATGTGGTATTTACCTGCTGTTCCACGTAAATTTGCAAGTGCCAAACTCTAAACCTTCAAATGATAATCTGTTTTGTATGCTCGAATCACTCATGTACCAACTAGGGTTGTCAATATCTTCCATGCTAGGTGGGTTATTCTCACTATGAGTGGACTCTGCTCATCATTCACGAGAAAATGGCTGGTAACCGGGATGCCTAGTCCCGTGCTCAAATCAAATCAAAATAATTGCAAAGAAAACTCCCCTAGGATTGTTGTTAGTTGGACGGTACCCATTGTTTCGGACTAGGCGTGGGATGTGCTTGTTGGTGGTCGGGGAGTATAAACTTTACCATTCTGTCTAGGAATCGCCTATAATGTATGTAGCATGGAAGATACCAAGATCTCTTGGTTGTTATGTTGACAATGAAAGCATACCGCTCAAAATATTATTTATTCTCTATTTGGAAACTCGAGCTCTGGCACCTCTGCAAATCCCTGCTTCCCTCTATGAAGGGCCTATCTATTTACTTTTATTGATGAGTCATCATCCTCTTATAAAAAACACCATTTAGAGAGCACTACTATCATTTGTATGCATTGTTATTAATTTATATTGAGGATGACTATGATTGGATCTCTTTTACCATGAATTACAATGTCTAGTCAGTCATTGATCTTCAGAGGTGCTCTGCATTTATGTTTTGCAGTCTCAGAAAGGGCTAGCGAGATACCATCTTGTTATATGATATCATGATTGTTTTGAGAAAGTGTTGTCATTCAAGATTTATTATTATTGCTTGCTAGTTGATTATGCCATTGATATGAGTAAATGTGAGACCTAAACATTATTGTGAATGTGGTTAGTTCATAATATTTGCTGAAAACTTGAATGCTGGTTTTACATATTTGCAACAAGAAGATCAAACAGAGTTTGTAAAAGCTTTTCTTTATCACTTTCAGTCTGTCAACTGAATTGCTTGAGGACAAGCAATGGGTTAAGCTCGGGGAGTTGATACATCTCCATCGTATCTACTTTTCCAAACTCTTTTGCCCTTGTTTTGGACTCTAACTTGCATGATTTGAATGGAACTAACCCGGACTGACGTTGTTTTCAGTAGAATTGCCATGGTGTTATTCTTGTGCAGAAATAAAAGTTCTCGGAATGACCTGAAAATTCACGGAGATCATTTTCGGAATTAATAAATAAATTAGTGAAAGAATCAAGTGAAGGGGGCCCACACCCTGGCCACAAGGGTGAGGGCGCACCCACCCCCTGGGGCGCGCCACCCGTCCTTGTGGGCCCCCTGGACCTCCACCGGCCTCAACTCCAACTCCATATATTCACGCTCGGGGAGAAAAAATTCAGAGAGAAGGATTCATCGCGTTTTACGATACGGAGCCGCCACCAAGCCCTGTTCTTCCTTGGGAGGGCAGATCTAGAGTCCCTTCGGGGCTCCGAGGGGAATCTGTCGCCATCGTCATCATCGACCATCCTCCATCACCAATTTCATGATGCTCACCGCCGTGCGTGAGTAATCCCATCGTAGGCTTGCTGGACCGTGATGGGTTGGATGAGATTTACCATGTAATCGAGTTAGTTTTGTTAGGGTTTGATCCCTAGTATCCACTATGTTCTAAGATTGATGTTGCTATGACTTTGCTATGCTTAATGCTTATCACTAGGGCCCAAGCGCCATGATTTCAGATCTGAACCTATTATGTTTTCATGAGTATATTTGTGTTCTCGATCCTATCTTGCAAGTTATAGTCACCTACTACGTGCTATGATCCGGCAACCCCGGAGTGACAATAGTCAGGACCACTCCCGGTGATGATCGTAGTTTGAGGAGTTCATGTATTCCTAAGTGCTAATGCTTTGGTCCGGTACTCTATTAAAAGGAGGCCTTAACATCCCTTAGTTTCCAATAGGACCCCGCTGCCACGGGAGGGTAGGACAAAAGATGTCATGCAAGTTCTTTTCCATAAGCACGTATGACTATATTCAGAATACATGCCTACATTATATTGATGAATTGGAGCTAGTTCTGTGTCACCCTATGTTATAACCGTTGCATGATGAATGCCATTCGACATAATTATCCATCATTGATCCATTGCCTACGAGCTTTTCACATATTGATCTTTGCTAAGTTACTTTTCCGTTGCCACTGTTACGATTGCTACAAAACTACTACGGTTACTTTTGCCACTGTTACCGTTACTTCCATACTACTTTGCTACTAAATATTTTTGTTGCAGATATTAAGTCTTTCAGGTGTGGTTGAATTGACAACTCAGCTGCTAATACTTGAGAATGTTCTTTGGCTCCCCTTGTGTCGAATCAATAAATTTGGGTTGAATACTCTACCCTCGAAAACTGTTGCGATCCCCTATACTTGTGGGTTATCAGCCGCTCGCTGCTGGAAACCGCTGGCCTCTCGATGAGCTTGTTATAACTTCGACTTTGACGAGGAGTTGAATGAATCTGATCATGTCTATACGAGTAAGCCGCCTGCTGAGCTACTGCTGTCTGAAGAAGTTCCACAGCCTTCCGTGCCTCAACTGCGGCAGGAGACTCACCTTCAACGGGAAGAGTCGCCAATCATGAAGCCGCAGCAACCATATTATCCAGGGGGTTGGAAAAATGACCTGGAGGTGTTAACACCTATTGAGGCGGGGTTAAATGCAAACGAGGCGGGTCTGCTACGCGTGGTTGAGTCGTCGCCCTGGCCACGGGCGCCTCGGCGACCCGGGTTACGCCGGACAGGTTACTCGTTCCTGCTCCAGGCGTATTGAAAAGATTCCTTGCTTCAAACTCTAGGGGCAGACAGGTCTGATGCCTTCTTCGCATGCTGTCGTTCGAAGCATTTTGATCCAGATTAAGCCGGAAAGATTCTGCTTGGATCCGCTGCGACTCAGCTTCCAACGCAGCTCGCTTTGTTGCCATCCTAGCATTCTCAGCGTTGAGTTCCTCCTTAGCATGAGCTACCTCATCTCGTAACTTTGCAACCTCCACTTTATGTTGTGCTTGATTCGCCGGGGTTACCTCCGCAGCTAAGAGAGTTGCCAGGGCATCCAGGATTTCAGACAAAACTTGAGCTGGTGGGCGCACATGGCCGCTCGCCCCGACCATCGCAGCAGCCGTTGAGCCGGAGGTCATAGCCGCAACGGTCGATGAGTTTACCACCTGTTGCGTACCAGTCATAAAAACAGCAGCCCAGCTCGGCGGCTCATAGGAGTCCGGAATACTGTCGCCATCTGAACAGCCCCCAAGCCCGCCGTCTTGCAATTGGTAGATCAATTCGGTTTCGCCGGTTGAGGATTCGTCACCTGAGTGGATGGTTGTCTCTCCACCTAACATAGAACCTTCTTCAAGATCCGCCCCATGAACGAAACCAACGAAGGCAGGCTTCCTAGCGGGTCGTGCGCGCTGAGCCGTCTCGATCGTGTCGGTGCAGATGTCCGGCTCAGGCCCTAACTCCCCATTCTTGTAGGTGAAGACATGAATCCCGCCGAAGGGGACCCGGTACCCGTACTTGATTGAGTCAGCCTCGGCACCTCAACCAGCGTTGTCGATGTAGAGCTTGCCACGACGACTCTTGGTCATCCATCCCACAGCGTATCCCTTGGTCCCTGCGAAGTCGCCCTTCAAGAACTCGAAACCACCATGCTCAGGCCCCACGGTGGGCGCCAACCCTCGTGGATTTAACACGGCAGGTGCCCTAGTGAAATGACTTAGGTGTGGAGCCATCGCACTAGGTTAGCTTAAAGGGGTTGAACGGGACAAAGGACACGAGGAGTTTACCCAGGTTCGGCCCCTCTCAACGAGGTAAAAGCCTACGTCCTACTTCTAATTGTATTGCTCGAGTTTCGATTACAAGAGAGCGAATACGCTTGACCTAGTTCTTGATTGGCTGTCTCTTGAGTTAACCAGCCGCCGGGTCACCCCTTTATATATAGGTTGATGCCTGGCAGCTTACAGAGTCCCGGCCGGCTCACACAAACAAGACCGGCTCGGTTTCTAACTAAACATGCCCTGCGGAACAAGTTTAATACATAGCAGCTCACACCCTTGGGCTTCGAGTCTCCTCCGGGTCTTGGGCCTTCAATAAGTTTGCTCTATGAACCGCCATCTGTATTCTTGGACCCCATTGGGCCTTCTTATCTTAAGTCGCCAACGGTGTGACCAGGCCCCTCCTGAGCGGGTCATACCTAGGAGTTATATCCCCAACACTTGGGATGCATGTCCATTTCTAAATACATAGGGGCATGGGTTTTTAGAGATTTACATATGTTTAACAATGATATGTTAGAAAATCAGGCTTGGGAGATTGTTGGACAAGACAGATGGTTTGTGTGCAAGGGTCCTAGTTTTACATTACTGCCCACATGGGAACTTCCTTCAGGTTGGATGTCCTAAGGGTTCGTCAATCACTTAGTGTGATGTATGTCGGGGAAGGAAAGCTCTAGAAGAGGGGTTTATTCACCGGATCGGAGATGTCCGGACAACCGAAATTCGGCATGATAAATGGATGCCAGGGACCATGACGATGAAGCTAACCTATAGATTGCCTAACGATCTGGTGCAACTTGTGGTGAATTTGATTGACAATGATGTGGGGCAATGGGACGAAAAACTAGTACATGCATTGTTCATTGCTTCGGCTGCGGATGCAATTTTGAAGATGCCTAGACCCAGAGTTCCTCTTAATGACTTCTAGGCATGGGACTGGGAACAATCTGGTATATTTTTAGTACTCTCGACACATGGGGGCTGATGGATCTTAAACTTGCAAATCAACATGCGTCGAGTAGTTCATCACATGGTGAAGAGGTATGGAAGGCTCTATGAAAACTACCAGTGCAACCAAAAAAATTGGATCTTCTGATGGCGATTCCTAAAGAATTTTTTATGTGCCCATGGGAAGATGCAAAGGAGAAATATAAGGCATGATGCTTTCTGCCCAATATGCGGCAATAGCGAGGACTCCATCTTCCATCCATTGGTGCAATGTGAGCATGCACTTCTGTTTTGATGAGCAGTCGAAGCATTTTTTGGTGCCAAATTCCCAGGTTACACCCAGTAACATGGTAAGAGACATATTGTACTACCACTTCATAGGAAAAGAAATGCAACAATGATAGTGTCTGTTATGTGGACGATTTGGACGGGCCATAAGAAGTACACCCACAATGTGGCATAGTGTTGACCTCACTGTTCTATGGAATTGATAAGGGACTACATCAGAGTTTGAACATTCCGTAGCATGCGGCAACCACAATGTCGACCCAAGTGCAAACTTAGGAGGCTCCACAGCTGGTTTGGTTGAATGAATACAGATGGAGCGACGGATGGGGAGAACCATTGCGTCGTGGAGAGAATCGTGTTGAGGGATCCCTATTTATCTTATCTTGTTGACATGTTGCAATTAGACATGATCCATCGTGATGGATAAAATGCCTAGAGGGCGGTTCTAAAAAAACCACTCTATGCCTACTGCGACCGACGTATTGTCGAGAAAATGCTCACGACGTGCATGCCTAAGTCTTGTAAAACACCGGATATTTGTTTCTCATTTCTTTTCATTTTCCCTTTTGGATTTAGGTTTTCATTTTTTTAATTCTAATTATTTTTTTGTGCTTACCTTTTCTGGACCTGAACATACCCTCCCCCCCCCCCCAAGGTACATGAACACATATGCATAATTTGTTTTCTCGCGGAATATTTATATCTATATATGAATTTGTTTTATAGTATAAATTTTTGATGCTTTTTAAATTAAATTCACAGAATATTTTAATAGTATGAACATTTCAAAAAATCATAATATATTTTTCCCTTGTCCTACAACATACTCCCTCCGTCCCCTTATTGATCAAAGTATTTATTTTCTAAAGAGAGAAAAACAGATCCGTAAATGGGCCGACCCAATTAGGAGAGAGCCCACCCAACCGGGGGTGCGGTCGGTCGTGTCTCTCAAACCCTCGTCTCTTCCCCCGACCCCCAGACCCACCCAGACCCAGAGAGAGTCGCCACCGCCGCCGCCGCCCCCGCCCCCGCCAAATCCAAATCCAAATCGAAAGCAATGTCGCCGCCGGCTTTGACCACGGCCGCCACCACCATTGCCATGGCCGCGGGAACTGTGGAGCTGGTGAGGGGCGCCGTGGAGGCCATCTCCCACCTGACTGAGAAAAAGTGCCGCAAGTGCCGTCGCATGGTCAAGAAACGAGAGCTGGTGAAGCACTTGGGAGGACCATTTGTAAGTAGTAGTAGTAGTTGGATCTCGATCGATCGAACCCCCCCCCCCCCCCCCCCCCCCCCCCCCCCCCCCCCCCCCCCCCCCCCCCCCCCCCTCTCTCTCTCTCTCTCTGCTTGACTCCATCCATCCATCCATATGTTGTGTTGGTCACCTCCTCTCGGTTGGGATTGGGTGCAGGGACGAGTACGAGAAGCTGTATGCTACTGACAAGGAAGACCTGGAGCGCAAGATCGAGCGTTTGTATGTGAAGCGACCCCCTCCCTCCCTACGTCCTCTGTTTGTTTTACAAGACCAGATTGGCTAACTGCGTTTGCCTTTGCGTGCAGGGAGGCTCTGGAGGAGAGGCTAAGAGAGGATAAGGCAGAGCTCCTGCACAAGCTTGAGATCATGTGCGTGCGTCTAGCTTGAATCATTCCCCTTTTTTTCTTGTTTTTCACCTCCCAAGCAAGGAGTGTGACTGATTCTTGTTTCATCAGTGACAGGGATCACAAAGAAGATAAGAGGCGTCTCATCAAAGATAAATCTGAGCTTAAGAAGGAGCTGGTGCAAGCCAAAAATGAGGAGGCCCGGCTCAGGGCCCTGGCGCTCTCTGAAATCAGGATCGAGTGCGACCTCTGCAACGAAAATGTGCTTGCCAAAGACCGTGAGTCCCACATCGAGATTCACAGGTAGCTTAGCCCTGTCATTCTGTTCCAGGTTTTATACACTAGGAAAAATCAATCTGTGATTTATTTTGACATAAATAGCACCTCCTGTCTGTTATGAATAACATCCATGTGAGTGCAACCTAAATTACAACCATCTCTACACCTACATTTTCATCTCTGATATCAAAATTGCTTTGCTTGCACCTCTGCAGAACGGAGCGTCGCTTGTTAATCAAACACCTTTCAGGGAAGCATTTGTGAACACACCATCAAGGTAAAACCAAACATACATGGCTTGTACCTCCTCTTCTTTGCTAAACTGGTGCAGCTGAAACAAAAAAATACTTGTTTTTAGCCTTATCAACTGAATGTCCTAGCTAGGAATAATACTAGTGATTGGCTTTCAAAATGAACAAGAGAAACTAAATTTGCGCACCAAACATGTTTATTTATCTACACTTTCACTATGTGGAATTGCATACTAACATACTACTCCCTCCGTCCAAAATATATAAACCAAAATATATCCAATAATGTTGTGAAGCTTAGCTTTGTGAAACTGCTCGACCATGCTAATATATTTAATAATGTTGTGAAGCTGACTACCAATTTGATGTGAAGCATGCTTCATATTTAGTACAAACTAGTTAAGGACAGATGCCTATTTGCTAAAATGGTGCTATTGACGGCATACTCTTGCTTTTTTGAGCTCTCTATTAACTGAGGTACAACTATAGTAGTGTTTGACTTTTCAAAATGAAGAGCAGAAATTAATTTTGTACCCCCAAACAGAGATAAACAAGTTTATTAGCTGACATTATCCAGGGAGTGCCAGGCACAAACAAGCTTCTGAGAATGCATTTTGTTAAGCTGGGTTCAACAATGATGGAATCAGTGTAACCTGTTTGATCATTTCATCTTATTTTACCTTGTGCTGCACATCATCATCCACATCTGGCGCACAATGTGAGAAGAGAACATAAATGAAGTAGCATAACTTACTGCCTTTCTTTCTGGTGCTTGCAGGAAGCAGGTATAACATGCAGATGAACGCTCAAAGATGCTGAATGAGTTGAATAAAAAGTCTTCATTCAAAACTATTCATAAACTGTTAAAGAAATTTTGAGCATGTTTGCTATACATACGAGAACGTAGACCGAGTGCTAGTAAGTCATGGTCCATTTGGGGTGAAATGTTCCTAATTATTAATTGCAGAATGTTGGTGAAAGCTTTAGCGTTAAATTAATTTCATTAGTATTGGGATGTGTATGATTTCGTTACTAACTTGATGCCAAGGGATGTGGTTCAAAAAGTCAACTTACAGTGACCAGCAGTCTAAAATCAAGATTAAGCACTGGCTCGGGTAAAGCTGCACTCCCCTAGCAGAGATGCATCTAGACCATTTGTTTGACTGGGTTTTTTTGGTTTATTTCTACAACCCGGCAGCTGGGTTAGTTGATTTTTTTGGTTACTAATTACTCCCTCCTCAAGCATCTCTTCTTTCACATACATTTTGAGACCTCAGCAGTTTGGCAAAATTTAATAGATAGAAACAAATAATATCAGTAAACTGTCTAGTCAGACCAAAACAACATGAAAAAAGTTAAAGGTTTAAAATAAATTCTGTATCTCAGGTACTTTTTTATATTTTTTGGATGAGAAACTATCATGACAGAGTAGGGGAAAAAGAGAGGAATTGACAATAGAACGATTACCGAGAGTTGACTATGCATCAGGATCTAGACACCTTCACAAGCAAGAAGTCAAATGCAGCAGCAGCCCGCCTGTCACGAGCAAAGCAGGGTGGCTATGTGCCTGAACAAACAATTGTTGTATAGATAGCAACATCATATCAGAACAGGCCAACATCAAACCTGAAGAACTGAATGAATACACGTACAGCAAAGGAAACTGAACAAGAAAAAGATGTCCATGGATCTATCTGTCTAGAGAGATAGAGAAGGAGTGGACAGCCTCCATTCATTCATTTCGAGTGGACAGCTTGGGCCATGTGCACACATCCCCAAAAGATGAGCACATACTTAAAAAGTAAATAAACCCCACAAGCAAATGGACGATTTCAAAGTGCACCAATCTCTCTGATAGAACCACGCCTGCACAACGGTTATTAGACACGTATAAATATTGTTAACTTATGTAACTTGATTAAAAAAATCAAAATCCTAAGAGAAACACATACAAAATTAATTTGTTGTTAAAAGTCAAATCAAATCACAAGCAAAAGTATCACTTGCATGTTCTTATGCTAAAAAAACTCACTCTCGTCTGTCCCATGTCTTAAATACTAGATGTCAAATTTCTATTTATTTTCCCTTTGGTACATGGACTAAAGGAAAACTCTGTTTCTTTTTTTCCTTTTCTTCTTTCCTAAACGAAATAGACGCACCAAAGAAAATTTTCATACTCCAACTATTTTCCTCTGATTCTACTACGAGTAAAGAAATATGAGATCATTTAGATCACTAATCTAAAATGACTAATTAAGATTACTCTAGCATAGCATTGGACACCAAGTTTTTTAATCTTAGCACATACCCTCATATCACCTTAGCACCAGTGAAAAGTGGACTATAACAATGAAAGCAAAGAATGTGAGGATTGGTGCTTAAAGATTAAAAGGCTTTAGCGACACCGCTAGGCTAATAAAATGTATGGATTGTCATAGTTCTCTGTATTAATTCGGATGATCCATAAAAGTGGTACTAAGGGGTGTGGAAAAAAAACTCATCAAAGAGTGCTTTATAGGCCACCAAAAGTAAAGGAATTGCAAGAAGAGGTTTGAGAAAAAAATTCTTGAAAAATAATAGACTGCATGAATTCTTGGGAAAAATCCCAAAGAGTTTGATATCCTTTTAGGAAAAATTCCCACAGATCCAAACACCCTAAAAACCGTATTCCGGTGAATCTTCTGAACAAGGATTTTTTTTTTTTGCTTTGTCATCCGCTGATATACAGAAGATTAAAAAAAAAACTATGCACACAGCTGGGATATTCGTTTTGCTCGATGGATGGGAAATATCTGTAATATTGTAACATAAAATACAGACAGATCCAACCTGCAAGCCAAGACAGAAGAAACATGGCGGTAAACAAGGATGGATTCGTGAGATGCGACTCGTTTTCTTTCTTAGATTATATTAGAGGGGGCCGGGGATTAGATTAGATTAGATGAAAGAAGAAAGAAGCTAGCCTAGCAGTAGCAGAGGACTCACCCACCCATGAGACGAACAAGCGCTAGCTGGGGGAGCCCGGCCCGGCCGCCGTGAGAGTCTCCGGGAGCCACCGTACCTTGACCGTGCTGTTTCCCATCTGGACATGGAGGGGAGGTACGTTGCCGCCGTCCGGCCAGCGGGCCTGCGCCTCGATCTGGCGGGGCCAGATGGCTAGATCCATCTCTCTAGCCATCGCCATCGCCATGGGAGAAGGGTGCACGGTGGCAGGGGGTTGGTTGCAAGGAAGGAAGGGTGAGGCCATCGATCGATCCTTCCGTGGTGGCAGGCAGTTGGAAGGAGGAGGCCGGAGATCTGAGGAGAGGAGCAGGAGAGAGAGGCGGCTAGGCTAGGCTAGGGTTTCCCTTGTTGGATCCAGGCAGCAACGAGAAGATAAGGCGCATCCAGATCTGACAACCGATTTAGTAGTACGTATATGACAAAAGTTAATACGTATGGTGGGTGGCAGGCAGGCGCATGCGCATGCGTGGGGTTTCTCTTTCTTTCTTTTGCAATCCGTATATGGGCACGCACGGATTTTCACGTCATGCCTGACCTGACCGACCGCCTGACTGACTCGACCGAGGGGTGGCCCAACCAAGTAGCAAGGTCCGCTTCCATTCACATTTCACAAGCCATGATAAATACTCCCGTTCAACCCATAATGTTTTCCACCCCTCAAAAAAAAAAAAAAACCCTCCTCCTGCTCATTTTCTTTTCTTCCGCCCGTAAGAGCAACTCCGGAGTTCAAGGCAAGCACGTAATCAACTAGCCAGTGAGCTACAGATTATTACTGGTTTAGATGTATATATGGTGGTCTTATATATCTTTTAGGTAGAATTGATCTGAATAAAAAGTTATGCACTGCACGCGAGCGACACTTTACCTTCAAGCAATTATTTGGCACACTGGCCCATTGAACCAGACGTGTCCTTTTACAAACCGGGGGTAAAAACCAAGTCGTCAAAGGATATTTGCAAAGTCTACTGATTTCCATGCCGAATACATTGGTGAAATAGAAGCGATGACCAAAAGAATAGAAAACCGGGTCAGACATTTCATCGAACACGTGAGCACACGGTGAAAATATGGAGGAGTTTGACATACCGGGAAGTCGTCCGGTTGCGGCAACCTTGTCCGGTGGAGGTGTGAGTTGTGGTGTCCGGTGGCGAAGCCCTGAGTTGAGATGGCGGGGGAGCACCGATACCAGCGGAAGTCCGGTGACGGCAATGCGGAGGAGGGTGAACAGAGAAGATCAGAGTGTTGCTTAAGCAAGGAGAGGGGAGGTGGATATGACCGAATTGACACGGGCACCAGCGGTCAGTCCTACGTGGCGGGTGTGCCCAGGCAACAGGCGCGTCCGAGACTCCCCATATCCGCCCCATATATGGCGGAATATGGGGAGTGCCGGCCAGTCCGGATGTTTAGGCCAGATATGGGTAGCCCGGTTGGGTGGCATTTTTTTGGTCCGGACAGTGACCGGGCAGCTCGTCGGGGCATCTAGGGCTAGTACGGAGGATCCAGTTATAAATGCTCTTAGTAAAGAATACGTCCTAATTTATAGTGCCTAAAAAACCAGCTGATGGGCCAGTAGATGAGCAGTAGGGCTGTAAAAATGTGAACATGGAGGCACACCGGTTTGGTTTCAAAAATTATGTGAAGAAAGAACAAGAACAATTCTATAAATGATATAAGGAGACTATGACTAATTAATCAACAAGTAATTGTTGGTGGACTGGCTAGCCTCTCTAGGTCAATGTTGTGTTGTCTTTGGTTCGAGTCCCGTCGGCTTCACTCGATATTTAATTCTTCATTTTATTTCTCTATTAGCACTTATATGTGGGGTCCGCACTTAGGCTGCTTGTAATGGGAAATACCATATATTATTAATTGTATGATACTACTTATGATACTCCCATTACGACCAGCTTTAAGAAAGCACAGGCCCAGACTAGCTGGCTTGCCAAGTAAACATAGTTAACAAAGAGATAACGGCCTGAGACGGAAATGCATGTAAATTTACCTCAAACGTAAGTTGTTGTACTACTTTGTGACATTTTTCAACTTTATGTATGAATTTGTATCCACCATGCAAGTTTATGTATTAAAAGTGTAATTAACTCGAAAATAAAAAACAAACATTTAATTAAACATAAAAGCCGGCCACGAAGGCCGACGATAGTCCACACGTTCACATCCAACATAAAAAAGCTAGCTACGAGGTGGCACGCTGCCCTAGGCGTCGTCATCGTCGTCGGGCCCGATGAGGTCGATGAGCATCGGCGCAAGGCCGGCCCAGGGGAACGTCGTGTTCCAGAGGTCGTTCATGTCGGGCGCGGGCTGTGCCACTGCCGCCTGGACCTGGAGCGTCTCCTTCTCGGCCTCACGCTGCTCCTCCTCAGCGTCGCGCTCAAGCATCTCGAGGTATTCGCCGTGGCGACGCTCCTTGGCTAGCCGTTGCTGGCGCCATTGCTCGAGGTACACCGCCACCTGCGCCGGCATCGCTCCCGTCTAGACCGCGCGGAGCGCTGACCCACTCGCGCACTTGCCCGGTCCATGAGTAGCGCTCGATGGGGGTCGGCTCCGGCTCGGCCTTAACGGGGGAAGGCGGGGACACCGGCGGCACCACGTAGTCGCCCGCCGCGGAGAAGGCCATGGCCGCCTAGTACGCCACATCCTCTTCCTCCCTGCGACGCTCCTCCTCCTCACTCTCCCGGAGGACAACCGCCATGGTCGCCTGGTAGGCGACCTCCGCCTCCTGGTCTTCGTCGCAGACGACGAGGGGGCGGCGGCGACCTGCGGCCAACTTCGCGCACGCCGCGCCGCCTCGCCTCCTCGTGCTCGAAGGCGAACCAACGAGCCTAGTTGGGCGAGTCGAAGGCGTACGCGGCGTCGCTGCGCTACTCCGGCGCCACACCTCTCCGGATCCAGATGACAGTCGTGCGACAGGGTCACGTCGGGATACGGGAGAGGCACGTAGTGCTGCCAGTGGCACTCCGCCTGGCGCACTGGCACGCTGATGCGCTGTCGCTGCCGGCGAGCTAGCGCCGGCGGAGGTGGGGGCACTCGGGTGGAAAAGGGATGGTCGGGGCCTTGCCCTTTGCTACCTCTTGAGCATGCGTTGGTTTTCCCTTGAAGAAGAAAGGGTGATGCAACAAAGTAGTGTAAGTATTTCCCTCGGTTTTTGAGAACCAAGGTATTAATCCAGTAGGAGACTACACGCAGGTCCCTCGTACCTGCACAAACAAATAAGAACCTTACAACCAACGCGATAAAGGGGTTGTCAATCCCTTCACGGCCACTTGCAAAAGTGAAATCTGATAAAGATAAGAATATAAATATTTTTGGTATTTTTGTTGTATAGATTGGAAAATAAAGATTGCAAAATAAAAGGCGGTAGAAATAAAAAGTACATAGGAAAATAATATGATGGAAGATGGACCCGAGGGCCATAGGTTTCACTAGTGGATTCTCTCAAGATAGCAAATTCTACGGTGGGTGAACAAATTACTGTTGAGCAATTGATAGAAAAGCGCATAGTTATGAGAATATCTAGGCATGATCATGTATATAGGCATCACGTCCGCGACAAGTAGACCGAAACGATTCTGCATCTACTACTGTTACTCCACACATCGACCGCTATCCAGCATGCATCTAGAGTATTAAGTTCATAAGAACAGAGTAACACATTAGGCAAGATGACATGATGTAGAGGGATAAACTCAAGCAATATGATATAAAACCCCATCTTTTTATCCTCGATGGCAACAATACAATACGTGCGTTGTTGCCCCTGTTGTCACTGGGAAAGGACACCGCAAGATTGAACCCAAAGCTAAGCACTTCTCCCATTGCAAGAAAGATCAATCTAGTAGGCCAAACCTAACTGATAATTCGAAGAGACTTGCAAAGATATTAAATCATTCATAAAAGAATTTAAAGAAGAATCAAATATTGTTCATAGATAATCTTGATCATAAACCCACAATTCATCGGATCTCGACAAACACACCGCAAAAAGAATTACATCGAATAGATCTCCAAGAGAATCAAGGAGAACTTTGTATTGAGATCCAAAGAGAGAGAAGAAGCCATCTAGCTAATAACTATGGACCCAAAGGTCTGTGGTAAACTACTCACACATCATCGGAGAGGCTATGGTGTTGATGTAGAAGCCCTCCGTGATCGATTCCCCCTTCGACGGAGCGCCGGAAAAGGCCCCAGGATGGGATCTCACGGGTACAGAAGGTTGCGGCGGTGAAAATAGGGTTTCGTGGTGCTCTCGGATGTTTTTGAGGTATATGAGTATATATATAGGCGAAAGAAGTAGGTCGGTGGAGCCACGAGGGTGGGGGCGCGCCTACCCCCTGGGCGCGCCCTCCTACCTCGTGGCCGCCTCGTTGCTTCCTTGACGTCCACTCCAAGTCTCCTGGATTGTGTTTGTTTCAAAAATAACTCTCCCGAAGGTTTTATTCCGTTTGGTATTCCTTTTCTGCGAAACACTGAAATAGACAAAAAACAACAATTTGCACTGGGCCTTTGGTTAGTAGGTTAGTCCCAAAAATAATATAAGTGCATAACAAAGCCCATTAAACATCCAAAACAGATAATATAATAGCACGGAACATAAAAAAATGTAGATACGTTGGACACGTATCAAGCATCCCCAAGCTTAATTCATACTCGTCCTCGAGTAGGTAAATAATAAAAACAAAATTTTTGATGTGGAATGCTACCTAGCATAATTCTCAATGTAATTTTCTTTATTGTAGCATGAATGTTCAGATCCGAAAGATTCAAGACAAAAGTTTAATATTGACATAAAAATAATAATACTTCAAACATACCAACAAAGCAATCATGTCTTCTCAAAATAACATGGCCAAACAAAGTTATCCCTACAAAATCATATAGTCTGGCTATGCTCTATCTTCATCACACAAAGTATTTAATCATGCACAACCCCGATGACAAGCCAAGCAATTGTTTCATACTTTTGATGTTCTCAAACTTTTTCAATCTTCACGCAATATATGAGAAGATAGTCTCACATCAACTAGGCGTATCAACGGGCTATGAAGATGCCCATCAATAAATATCAATGTGAGTGAGTAGGGATTGCCATGCAACGGATGCACTAGAGTATAAGTGTATGAAGCTCAACAAAAGAAACTAAGTGGGTGTGCATCCAACTCGCTTGCTCACGAAGACCTAGTGCATTTTGAGGAAGCCCATCATTGGAATATACAAGCCAAGTTCTATAATGTAAAATTCTCACTAGTATATGAAAGTGACAACATAGGAGACTTTCTATCATGAAGATCATAGTGCTATTTTGAAGCACAAGTGTGGTAAAAGGATAGTAACATTGCCCCTTCTCTCTTTTTCTTTCATTTCTCTATTTTTCCTTTTTTGGGCCTTTTTCCTTTTTTATGGCCTCATTTTTTCTCTTTTTTTCTTTCTGCCCGGAGTCTCATCCTGACTTGTGGGGGAACCATAGTCTCCATCATCCTTTCCTCACTTGGGACAATGCTCTAATAATGATGATCATCACACTTTTATTTACTTACAACTCAAAAATTACAACTCGATACTAGAACAAAATATGACTCTATGTGAATGCCGCCGGCGGTGTACCGGGATGTGCAATGAATCAAGAGTGACATGTATGAAAGAATTATAAAGGTGGCTTTGCCAGAAATACGATGTCAACTACATGATCATGCAAAGCAATATGACAATGATGTAACATGTCATAACAAACGGAACGGTGGAAAGTTGCATGGCAATATATCTCGGAATGGCTATGGAAATGCCATAATAGGTAGGTACGGTGGCTGTTTTGAGGAAGGTATATGGTGGGTGTATGAGACCGGCGAAAAGGTGCGTGGTATTAGAGAGGCTAGCAATGGTGGAAGGGTGAGAGTGAGTATAATCTATGGACTCAACATTAGTCATAAAGAACTCACATACTTATTGCAAAAATCTATTAGTTATCGAAACGAAGTACTACGCACATGCTCCTAGGGGGTAGATTGGTAGGAAAAGACCATCGCTCGTCCCCAACCGCCATTCATAAGGAAGACAATCAATAAATAAATCATGCTCCGACTTCATCACATAACGGTTCACCATACATGCATGCTACGGGAATCACAAACTTTAGAACAAGTATTTCTCAAATTCACAACTACTCAACTAGCATGACTCTAATATCATCATCTTCATATCTCAAAACAATCATAAAGAATCAAACTTCTCATAGCATTCGATGCACTTTATATGATAGTTTTTATTATACCCAACTTGGATTTTCATCATATTAGGACTAATTTTATAGCCAAAGAAAATTACCATGTTGTTTTATAAGACTCTCAAAATAATATAAGTGAAGCATGAGAGATCAATAATTTCTATAAAATAAAACCACCACTGTGCTCTTTAAAAAGATATAAGTGAAGCACTAGAGCAAAATTATCTAGCTCAAAAGATATAAGTGAAGCACATAGAGTATTCTAATAAATTCCAATTCATGTGTGTCTCTCCAAAAGGTGTGTACAGCAAGGATGATTGTGGTAAACTAATAAGCAAAGACTCAAATCATACAAGACGCAAAACACATATCATGTGGTGAATAAAAATGTAGCCTCAAGTAAAGTTACCGATGGACGAAGACAAAAGAGGAGATGCCTTCCGGGGCATCCCCAAGCTTAGGCTTTTGGTTGTCCTTGAATTTTATCTTCGGGTGCCATGGGAATCCCCAAGCTTAAGCTCTTGCCACTCCTTATTCCAAAATCCATCAAATCTTTACCCAAAACTTGAAAACTTCACAACACAAAACTCAACAGAAAATCTCATGAGCTCCGTTAGTATAAGAAAACAAACCACCACTTCAAGGTACTGTAATGAACTCATTCTTTATTTATATTGGTTTTAAACCTACTGTATTCCAACTTCTCTATGGTTCATACCCCCCGATACTAGCCATAGATTCATCAAAATAAGCAAACAATACACGAAAAATAAAATCTGTCAAAAACAGAACAGTCTGTAGTAATCTATAGGTTTAGAATACTTCTGTAACCCCAAAAATTCTGAAATAAATTGGTGGACGTGAGGAATTTGTCTATTAATCATCTGCAAAAAGATTCAACCTAATCGCACTCTTCAGTAAAAAAGTGGCAGCGAATCTCGTGAGCGCTAAAGTTCCTGTTTTTTACAGCAAGATCGCAAAGGCTTCTCCCAAGTCTTCCCAAAGGTTCTACTTGTCACAAACACTAATTAAAAACATAAATCCACATCTAAACAGAAGCTTGATGAATTATTTATTACTAAGCAGGAACAAAAAGTAAGAAACAAAAATAAAATTGGGTTTTGCCTCCCAACAAGCGCTATCGTTTAACGCCCCTAGCTAGGCATTGATAATTTCAATGATGCTCACATGAAAGACAAGAATTGAAGCACAAAGAAAGCATCATGAAACACGTTACAAAAACATCTAAGTCTAACATACTTCCTATGCATAGGCATCTTATAGACAAACAAATTATCATAGCAAGCAAAAACTAGCATATGCAAGGAAGCGGAAAGAAACAATAGGAATCTCATCATAACGAGAGGTAATTTAGTAACATGAAAATTTCTACAATCATATTTTCCTCTCTTATAATAATTACATGTAGGATCATAATCAAATTCAACAATATAGCTATCACATGAAATTTTCTCTTCATGATCCACATGCATGCAAAGTTGACACTCTTCCGAAATAGTGGATTAACATTAACTAAAGTCATGACCTCTCCAAACCCACTTTTATCAAAAACTTCATAAGATTGAACATTCTCCAAATATGTGGGATCTAAAGTTGACACTCTTCCAAACCCACTTTCAATATTATTGCAAACATTATTATCAATCTCATAATCATCATGGGGCTTAAATAATTTTTCAAGATAAGAAGAATCATCCCAATCATGATCATTGCAACAAATAGTAGTCATAGCAAAACTAGCATCCCCAAGCTTGAGGTTTTGCATATCATTAACACAATTGACATTAAGAGAATTTATGATAACATCATTGTAATCATGCTTTTCATCGAAGAAACTATCAAGTATGGGTGCAATAGCAACGATCTCATGTTTAACATAAGGAACTATAGCAAGCTCATCTTCATAAATATTGACATCATGGCCACAAGAATCGCAAGCATCATGTTCATCAAGGGATATCAAATCATCTGAATCATAATTATCTATAGATTCATGCATATCATTATTTACTTCCAAAGCAGCGGTACGGTCATTCTTTCAATAAATTCTTTGACATAGACATTATGAGCATAGTTTTCATAGCAATATTTAAGTATGTCAAAATTTTCAGATTCGTAGAGGGTAATATCATCTCTACTACTATTAAACAAGTAAACATATTCTTCACTTCACGCACCCCAACACGTGTACACAGAACAATGAAGATGAATTGCCACCACACGATCAGGCCAACTTAATTAGATCTAACCCTCCACATTAAAATTAACCTTCACCAAAAAGTACGCCTATCAACTATCATGGGCGGACGAAACTCTGCCAATGAACGACAAGTTCCGCCCATCTGCCACTGGAAAATTCGCGAGGAGGATTTAGCGGGATGATTTTCATACTCTGGGGATTTAGTGATAGAAGAGAGGAAGATTAAACATGTTGTTCCATAACTTTAGGACGTGGGACGCCCAGAATGAATCTGGGTGTTGCGGAGTGCGGATCTGATTTCTTCACACGAATCCCGTCGTCGCTTCCCACCCGCCGTCCCTCTCTTCCGTCATCGCCCAACTATCCTCATCGTCTTCCTTGCACGCGTCACCCCATCGGCACCGCCCAGCAAGCACCCTTGACCCCGTGCACACATGCCCGCTGCTGACCAAACGCCCCGCCTCCTCGCGCATGTGGCACTGGGGGTCAGCCCTGGACATACACCTCCACACCCGCAGCTGCCCACGAACAGCCACGCGTGTGCTCGCGGGACGGCGGCGCAGAGTCCCCTTCCGTTGCGAGATCTGCACTGCCTCTCTCCAGCATCGCATTGCTTGTAACGCCCGGAGACCGTTGCGCCGGGTGTCTTCTAGTTTTTCGCTGTTGTTGCCTTGTCTGTCGCTTGCATGTTGCATCTTGCCATGTCATCATGTGCATTGCATCATCGTGTTTTCAAAACTTGCATCCTTCCAGATTCCCACAGTTCTCTCTGTTGTCCGTTCTGAGCCCAGTCACACTCGCACGCGCCCGCGGCACCTCCAAAATATTATTTTATAAGTGGCCGGAAAATGTTCTCGGAATGGGATGAAAATTGGTGTGTGGTCTTATTATAGTGTAGATAGACCGTTTGTCAGGTTTCGTCGCATTCGGGGTCTGTTTGAGGCTCCAATGGATAACTATAGCGGCAGTATAACCGGTCTATCGTCAGACGTTTTCGGTCTCCGGAAACCTTGCCGGGCTGCATCTCCGTCTCTCTCCTCTCAGCCCTGATAACCCACAAGTATAGGGGATCGCAACAGTTTTCGAGGGTAGAGTATTCAACCCAAATTTATTGATTCGACGCAAGGGGAGCCAGAGAATATTCTCAAGTATTAGCAGTTGAGTTGTCAATTCAACCACACCTGGAAACTTAGTATCTGCAGCAAAGTGTTTAGTAGCAAAGTAATATGATAGTAGTGGTAACGATAGCAAAAGTAACGGTAGAAAAAGTAATTTTTTGGTGTTTTGTAGTGATGATAACAATAGCAATTGAAAAGTAAATAAGCGAAGAACAATATATGGAAAGCTCGTAGGCAATGGATCGGTGATAGAGAATTATGCCGGATGCGGTTCATCATGTAACAGTCATAACCTAGGGTGAGACAGAACTAGCTCCAATTCATCAATGTAATGTAGGCATGTATTCCGAATATAGTCATACGTGCTTATGGAAAAGAACTTGCATGACATCTTTTGTCCTACCCTCCCGTGGCAGCGAGGTCCTAGCGGAAACTAAGGGATATTAAGGCCTCCTTTCAATAGAGTACCGGACCAAAGCATTAACACATAGTGAATACATGAACTCCTCAAACTACGGTCATCACCGGGAGTGGTCCCGATTATTGTCACTTCGGGGTTGCTGGATCATAACACATAGTAGGTGACTATAGACTTACAAGATAGGATCAAGAACTCACATATATTCATGAAAACATAATAGGTTCAGATCTGAAATCATGGCACTCGGGCCCTTGTGACAAGCATTAAGCATAGCAAAGTCATAGCAGCATCAATCCCAGAACATAGGGATACTAGGGATCAAACTCTAACAAAACTAACTCGATTACAAGATAAATCTCATCCAACCCATCACCGTGCAGCAAGCCTACGATGGAATTACTCACGCACGGCGGTGAGCATCATGAAATTGGTGATGGAGGATGGTTGATGATGACGATGACGACGGATTCCCCTCTCAGGAGCCCCGAACGGACTCCAGATCAGCCCTCTCGAGAGAGTTTAGGGCTTGGCGGCGGCTCCGTACGTAAAACGCGACAAATCCTTCTCCCTGGTTTTTTCTCCTCGAAAGTGAATATATGGAGTCAAGGTTGAGGTCGATAGAGCGTCAGGGGGCCCACGAGGCAGGGGCGCGCCCAGGGGGTAGGGCGCGCCCCCACCCTCGTGGAGAGGTGGAGGCCCCCCTGACGCGGATCTTCCTTCCAGTATTTTTTATATATTCCAAAGTAATTCTCCGTTGATTTTCATGTCATTCCAAGAACTTTTATTTCTACACAAAAATAACACCATGGTAATTCTGCTGAAAACATCGTCAGTCCGGGTTAGTTCCATTCAAATCATGCAAGTTAGAATCCAAAACAAGGGCAAAAGTGTTTGGAAAAGTAGATACGAGGGAGACGTATCAAGCCCAACCCACTCTCCACATCCCACCTAACCCAGCTAAACCCTTCTCTTGATCGGAACTGTCGGATCGCGATTGGGTGCTCCGAAACGCTCCAAAATCCCCCTAACCCTAAACCTGCCTATTTAAACACCCCCCCTTGCTAGATTTGGAAGCCTAGTCATCCACCTACCTCTAGCCGCCTCCCTCATCGCATTCTGTGCCCATCCACCCGCGCGCCGCCACTTGGCGGATCCAGGCGAGCCAACGCCGTCGTCAACCGCCGCAGCCGCCGCCCTCCACCAGTCCCAGCATGCCACCTGTCCACCCGCTGTCGCCCGCAGCCAACCCCATGCTGCTACCTCGTCCGCTCCACCTCCCCACCCCACGCGGCCCGGCGCATCCCGTAGCCGGCCCGCCCGGGCCCGACCGCACCGACCGCGACCGCTGGCGCCCGACCCAGCCGTCCCACTCCTCCCGCTCGATCCCGAGGGGATCGAGAGCGCTCGCCGCCCGTCCGCTCCTCTTCCCCGAGGACCCCGCCGTCATCTCGCCATGCTCCGCCGCCCCCCAGGTCGCCGACCACCGCTCCCTTCCCCATCTCCTTCTCCTCCTAACCCTAATCCCCCCATCTCTCTCTCTCTCTCTCTCTCTCTCTCTCGGCGCCATGAACAGGAGCAGGAGCTCCGAGCTCGCCGCCGGCTCCGTTTCGCTGCCCCACCACCCGGATCTGGCGGGATCCGGCTGGATCCGCCCCGTCATGCTGAAAGGATCGAGAAGAGGTGTCTAGATGGGGGGATAGACTCTAGTCAAGAAAACTTGCAGTTTTTAACTTCTTTAGATTTAAGTAGAGTTTTGGCACAAGTTTAAACATTCAAAATACATATCAAGCAAGCATGACAAGAGTATATGAGCAGCGGAAAGTAAAGCATGCACGTTGCAAGAATGTAAAGGGATGGGATTGGAGTGTGCAAACGCAATTGGAGACACGGAGATTTTTGGCGTGGTTCCGATAGGTGGTGCTATCGTACATCCACGTTGATGGAGACTTCAACCCACGAAGGGTAACAGTTGCGCGAGTCCACGGAGGGCTCCACCCATGAAGGGTCCACGAAGAAGCAACCTTGTCTACCTCACCATGGTTGTCACCCACGAAGGACTTGCCTCACTCGGGTAGATCTTCACGAAGTAGACGATCTCCTTGCCCTTACAAACTCCTTGGTTCAACTGCACAATCTTGACAGAGGCTCCCAAGTGACACCTAACCAATCTAGGAGACACCACTCTCCAAGAGGTAACAAATGGTGTGTTGATGATGAACTCCTTGCTCTTGTGCTTCAAATGATAGTCTCCCCAACACTCAACTCTCTCTCACAGGATTTGGATTTGGTGGAAAGATGATTTGAGTGGAAAGCAACTTGGGAAGGCTAGAGATCAAGATTTATGTGGTTGGAATGGAATATCTTGACCTCAACACAAGTGTAGGTGGTTCTCTCTCAAAAAAATGTATGTTGGAAGTGTAGGCATGTTCTAATGGCTCTCTCCACGAATGAAGAGTGGGTGGAGGGGTATAAATAGCCTCCACACAATATCTAACCGTTACACACAAATCACCAAACTCGGTGGGACCAAATCATACAACTCGGTCAGACCAATTTAGTTCAAAATGTGACCATTAGGGTTTTTGCTGGGACTGTCGTGGTTTTGTCACGGCAGATCTCCTAGTGAAAGGACTTAGTCGTGGAGCCATCGCGACGGGTTAGCTTAAAGGGGTTAAAGTGGACAAGGGACACAAGGAATTATACTGGTTCGGCCCCTTACGATGAAGGTGAAAGCCTACTCCAGTTGTGATGGAATTGCTAGGGTTTCGATGACCAGGGAGCGAATCCGCTTTGCCTGTCTCTCGAGTTATTGTTGTCTGTCCCTAAACCGCCGCTGGGTCGTCCCTTTATATACACAGGTTGACTCCCGACAGTTTATAGAATCCCGAGGCCGGCTCATAAACGTGCCCGGCTCGGTTTCTACCTTTCCTTGCCTTAAAACATAAGTTTCATATCATATGGCGGTTTATGCCTACGGGCTCTAATCCGCCTTTGGGCCCTGGGCCTTCATGTTAGATCTCCTCTGTAAAGCGCCATACCTCTTGTCTTCATGGGCTTCAAACATGACTAACTCCCTGTGGACATAACCCGGCCCCTCATGGCTGGTTTATACTTAATAGTAATATCCCCAACATTAGGCCCCAGATTGATTTGATCTCGTTCATGTCAATCTTCAACACTTAGAAAAATTCCTCCTTCTGCACCTTCGCATAGATCTTGTAAACCGCCGTGACGTCATCTTCCAGGTTCGTAATAAACCGCCATGACGTCACCTGTTCATTAAAACCGAAGATACCCTTCATTAATTATATGATCCTCCAACAATCGAGGCAACAACTTTGCTGCATATCCATTTTTTGGGCTCCTTGATTTCTGCGCCTGTCGCCTATCTCTTTGTCTTATAAATAGGGCCGAGGGTCCCTTTCCTTTCCTCCCGTTGCATCTTCGTCTATCTTCTATCTTGCATCGCCTCAGCACTCGAGCGCCGCTATCGTCGTCGACCTTCGCTTCTGCCTCAACTCCGGCCGCTGCATCACCCTGACTGTACCAGAAACCCGCAGCGCCTCTCCGCTGTTTCACAGCTTTAGTAAGTTGTTCTTCCTTTCCTCTGTAGATTCGCTAGGGTTCGTGCGAGTTCATAGAAACTTCATTGTGTTCTTCCCTTATTCTTCATTAGATCCTTATGTAATGGACTCCAAACTTGATGTACTTCCATGCGGTAGTAATGATAACCCTTATTTTGTCATCAAACCATGTTCTTTGTGCGTGAAAATCCGATCTGGAATTTCCCAAACTGCTCAGGCACCAATTTTTAGGTCTAAATATTTTCCTTTTCCTGACATGTGGTAGATCCAAAATTCCAATGTGAACATGTGAATCTTGTTTTTCCTTACTTAGTCGTTTTTTTGCTTCAGATCTGTACTTTCATTGTCTGTGTAGGCGGTTTTGTTCTTTAGAAAATAATCTGCCATATGCCATTAGTCCCCTCGTAAACTGCCAGTCGCTTTACCATTTATAATAGCATCAACCTCCGGTTTAACAATTTTGCATGCTTGAATGCTTTTTCCTTAACCTGCTACGCCTTATGCTTGCTAACCATGAGTCTTAAACCGACATCAATCTTTTCTAGCTCCTCATTCGAAATGGCCAAACAATTTTATGCTTGTAACTGGGTCCCTTCCCGGGTTACTGAAGAGCAGCTAGATGGATGCGTCGGAACTGGCATTTTACCAAAACAAAGCGAAATCCACTGGCGTATTCCCGGTCCAGAAAATCCTCCTATCCAAAAAGATGGGAAGGTAGTGGTATTTGTTGATCACATGAACCGTGGTTACCGCCTGGATCCAAGTTTTTCCGTGATGTGCTTGCCAGCTTCCAGATCCACCCTCAAGATATTGGACCCAACTCTGTGTCCAATATTTGCGACTTTCAAGTGTTTTGTGAAGCCTATCTGTAAGAAGAGCCAACTGTTGAATTGTTCCAGGATTTTTTCTATTTGAACCATCGTAATGAATTCGTAGATGGGCCCAACACTGAACTTGGCGGCGTCTCCATTTAGAAAAGGAAGGATGTCAGCTTCCCTCACGCCAAACTTCACAGTCATCCTAAGGATTGGAACCAAACTTGGTTCTACTGTAAGGATACTTCCCCTGAAGATGAGAACCCTCTGCCGGGTTATCGTGCTCACCGGCTTACCAACACACACCCATTTCCGCAACGACTGACTGCCAAGGAACGGTCCACATACGCACCACAACTCGCCAAGCTCAGAGCTTTCATGGCTAACGGTTTGACAGGAGTGGACTTTCTTCGTTGCTGGATATCTTGGAGTATTTTACCATCAAGCCGTCGCCCCGGTTTAATGTGTGAGTACACAGGGGACTCAAAAGATCCTCAACATCATATTGATATTTAGCTAACAGAGGCTGAAGTTACTGAGTCTGTTAAGAAGATGCTGAATGAACCACCAGCTGTCTGCAGTAGGACCGGGTTAAGTCCCTTTTATACATTGAATAAACCGCCAGCTGTAAGAATTGCCTCACTCCTGCTTTGTACTTGATATTCTTAACTGTGCAATCTTTTATATCCTCTATCAATCTTTTAACAGGGTGACAACCTATTTTGGAAGAAGAAACCTCAAGATAAACCGGCCAAGACCCCTCGACCGAAGACGAAGGTTGTCAAGAGACCTGCCAAGAAGAAGGCAGTTGAATCCACCGGTTTGAACCTCGATGAAGATCTTGATAATCCGGCCTCAGAGGTAGAGCTTGACTCTCTTGGTTTATTTTTCATACACCTCATTGACAATGATTATTATCAGGATGACGCTGAAGGCAGCTAAGCTGATGACGCAGAGGTAATTATCCTTTCCTCCAGTTCATACCCTCTGCCAACACAAAAAATCTGTCAAGAAATCCAGAAAGTAAGATTTTCTCACCTCTAGCTCACTTGGACCCACACTTTCTTTTGAAGAAGCAGCAACACAAAGCTCGCCGCACAACCCGGCACATCGGCCAAGTAGTCACTTCAGCCGGTTTACCGAACACTCCGGTTCGGAAGTGTTAATCTGAGGTCTCACCCACTTCCGATCCTTTTTATCCCAAGGAAGGTTATTTTCGACAACCCCTAATCCGCCCGATTCCAATTATTAGGGAACACCTCATTCATCATCTGGCGAGTCAATGGCCACATAGCTCCCTCCTCTTAAGACCGTTCCTGGGTAAATACTTTAAACTTAATCTTTTGACGCTTCATACTTGCATGTTCTACTGACCTTTATATCTTTTCCTTTCAGGGCCAAGGCCAGACCCAGCAAGAAAGCTCAAGTGAATAAACCGTCTGATGACCATGTGGTTGTTGAACCGGAGAGAATTCCAGAACCGGGAGGACCAAATGCTGATGCCATGTTTGATGATCCACCCCCTCAAGATCATGATTTTGTTGAACAAGTAGAAGTTGATGCAACATGCCATGCTGATAAACCGACAAGCCCGGTCCGTACTGATGATAAACTGTCTAGTCTAGCTAAGGCTGCTGATAAACCGTCAACTCCAGTAAAGGCTGCCGGTGACAAGGAAGATGATGTTATAATTACTGACGTTGGCCACACCACCCCTAGCAATCCTGTTGAGTTATCAAAGCATAGTGCCAAGGAGGAACTTTCCGCTATGGGCAAAGGCAAATGGAGCACAGACTTGTCAAGCTATGCCCACCTCAACGCCCAGGAACTTCATTCTGGTTTTTTAAACCGTCTGTACACAAACCGTGACTACGAAGCCAATTTAGTTAATCTGATGAAGGAGCGATATGAGGTAACTACATAACTGTTTCTCTCTTATGTCCAATTTCAAGTACCAACTCCAGTAGCCCCCAAGGGCCGATTTATGATGCCAATCTAAACCGGGACTTTGCAATATCTCAACTCTGCACGCTTATCCTCCAAGGGTCGGTTGGTCCTTTTAAGATGAACCGATGCTTTCACATTGTATTCTTGTAACTTTCTCCTGTGTAGCCCCCAAGGGCCGGTTTATCTTTCCAAGCTAAACCGAGACTTTAACCAATGTTACTTTGAGCAAAAGTACATTAGCCCCCAAGTGTCAAGAATAATACTTGTATTGTCCTTGGGACTTGTAAAAAATTTCTGATAATCAAGCAAATAGGCATTAGCCCCCAAGTGCCAAGTGTATAACTTGTACTTCAAATATTCACTGCCACCTCATAATATGTCCTTCTCTTATAGGCTGAGCTAAGCAAAAAGGAAGCCCAAACTGTTGATCTTCAAGAAAACATCAAATCTCAGCAAGCGAAAACCTGCAAAGCCAAAGATGAATTGACCAGTGCCTTAGCAGCCATGGAGAAGCTAAACGAAGCTTTTAACGAGGAACGGGCAGATTGGGGCACAAAGAAAACTGGATTACAAAAGAGAGCTGAAGACGTAGAAGCAGCCCTTAAACCGGTGGTCGAAGAACTGACCTGCTTAAAGAGGCAAATAAATGCCATGACCTCTACTGTGTTTGGTAAGTATCCTCATCTGAAGCTTTTCAATATACATTATCTCATCAGTTGCCGGTTTACTGATGCTTGCAATGACACGGGAACTCACATTACCCATCTGGGCTCTGATATGCGGATGAAGCTGAAGGCTGCCTATACACTGATAGAGCAGTTATATTCCGGAGCCCAACGGGCCATTTGCACCACTGCGCATAACAAACCGCCTCCAACCTTGATAAAGGAAACCATTGAGAAGCTGTCAATGATGCCCGCCCGGTTGGACGAACTAAAAAGATCAGCTGCAAGGTCAGGTGCGCTGACTGTGCTAATTCAGCCGAAGGCATGGATACCAGATCTTGAACCTTCGGATATAGGCAGTGGCTACCCTGGCGTAAAGGAGGACGGTTCAGAATTTAACAACGACGATCTTCGAAGGTTGACAAGGGAAATGCACCCCATAGCGAGAAAATTGGCTGAGGAAACAGATATCTCTCACTATCAGCCGGTTTATGATTCCGATCAGAAAAGATATCCTGCGCCAACACATGATGTAGAAGACCTTACTCCGCCAATTCGTAAGCACACCTATGCCCCTGATGTCGACCCCTCCAACCTTATAAGTGATGAAGCTGTGTTCCAAGCTTTAACTGGAATTGATTGGGCAACCATTGATTTCCGGCCACTGGATAGAGAGGAGGAGGAGGACGCACTAGTGCAAGATGACCCACAGCCGTCAAGTCAGCCTGGTGACGAGTCATGATCTGGAGGCCGTTTTATCTTTCTGTGTACTGCCACCCTTGCTGAAAACAATTATTCTTTTTGGGCCTTAAAGCGCCTTGTAATAGGCTAGTTCAAAATACTTGGTCTGCTATGCCATCATGCATATTTATGTTGCCCGATACTATTAATCCAGCTTGCTTCAGGATATATTATGTTCATAATCCGTAGTAGTGTTATGCAAACTGTTCCAGCATGTAAGAAATTTGAAAGTGTCCTGGCGGTTTACCGCTGGACGGGTCATGATGCCCAAATATATAGCCGGGGTTTATAACCAAGGCTGTACTTTGAAAATAATCAAAGATGAAAGAAATGATACCTGTGATATTGAATCACTCTGTTGGTTGACCAAATTTTGTATATTTTAGGGTAATAACCCCAATCTTGAGTATTGATAACTCCTTCCCTGTTTTGCCGGTTTATGATAAAACTATACCGGGTTATAATAAACACCGATGTATCCATATATGATGCTGGTGACTTGTAGTCGAAACCAGACCAGGTCAATAAACACCGGATTATAACTGATCATGTACTTACAACTTATTGTTGAAAGCTAACCCGGGTCAATAAACGTCGGTTTATCATAAAAATATTATAAATCTCACCAAAGGAGAAAAAACTTGGCAAAAAACATAAAAAAGATATGCAAGGCTTTTCATGGGCTGCCAGGCCCTAAATAGAGGCTTTTCATGGGCTGCCAGGCCACTGAGTTAAACCATTTTGCGAAGCCTTTTAAGATGGACCTCAATCATTAACCAATCGTCGTTTTAACTTTGACAAGTTCAGGGTCTATGAGATTGACTTGTCAAACGTTCGGCGGGTCATACCAGGTTTACCTGGACGGAGTGGCTTACTTAAAAAGGCAGGATAACCCGGGGTTTTAGGTGAATACATCTGGCTTCCAAGCCTGGCTTGATAGCCTATTGCAAGGGTGCAAGCTCTTTGTTCTCTGAGAAGTAAAGAGCCCCCAAGCAACATTTGAGCTGTGCTCGGTGGGTGCCTATGTTTGAGTTGTGTTGTTGCAACACTCTCTTTGGCCCCACATGATTTCCCTTTGGCCTTAAGCCGATCAAGAGGTGTAGCTATGGTTCGAATACGACCAAGCCCCCTAGTGATTTCCTTTTGGCCTTAGGCCAATCAATAGGTGTAGCTATGATTCGAATACGACCAAGGCCCCTAATGATTTCCTTTGATATGTGTGGCTTTATAAGCCGAATCAATAGAACTCCGCTTTATAAACAGAAGCCCCCATGTAAGCACACATGATGTAATAAAAACAACAGAGACCCCGCTTTAGCTGAGGCTCCGGTTTATTATTTTGATCATAATATATACATTGTCATAATTATGTACATAAGAAGAGCCCGTGGCTCAAGTATAGTAAGGCCAAAGATGAGCTATATTCCACGGCCGTTGGGTCTCCTCCTCCGATTTACTTGAGTCTTTGTGCTCTCGAACATCGATAAGGTAGTATGATCCATTGTGTAGATTTTTGCTGACCACAAAAGGTCCTTCCCAAGGTGGGGACAACTTGTGCATATCAGTCTGATCCTGGATGATCCGGAGCACCAGATCGCCTTCTTGAAAAGTTCTGGTCTTAACCCGGCGGCTGTGATAACGTCACAGATCTTGTTGATAAATCACCAAATGTGCCACTGCGAGATCACGCTCCTCATCCAACAGGTCTAGTGAGTCCTGACGTGCTTTCTCATTATTAGCTTCAACCTAAGCCGCCACACGGGGCGAGTCATGACGGATGTCACTAGGGAGAACCGCCTCTGCTCCGTAAACCATGAAGAAGGGCATGTAACCCGTAGATCTATTCGGTGTGGTGTTGATACTCCATAACACGGAAGGTAACTCATCCACCCAACAACCCGGCGTCCGCTTTAAAGGAACCATAAGCCGGGGCTTGATGCCTCTCAAAATCTCTTGATTGGCTCTCTCTACTTGACCATTAGATTGGGGGTGAGCCACTGATGACACATCAAGCCGGATGTGCTCTCGTTGACAAAATTCTTCCATAGCACCCTTGGACAGATTAGTACCATTATCAGTTATGATGCTGTGTGGAAAACCAAAACGGAAGATCACCTTTTTGATGAATTGAACCGCCCTGGCCGCATCACACTTACTGACTGGCTCTGCCTCTACCCACTTGGTGAACTTATCAATCGCCACCAGTAGGTGGGTCTTCTTGTCCTTGGACCTCTTAAAGGGCCCAACCATATCCAACCCCCAAGTTGCAAACGACCAAGTGATTGGAATCATCCTTAATTCTTGAGCCGGAACATGAGCGCGGCGTGCAAACTTCTGACAACCGTCACACCTCTTTACCAAATCCTCAGCATCAGCATGAGCCGTCAACCAATAGAAACCGTGACGAAAGGCCTTAGCTACCAAGGATTTTGAACCGGCATGGTGACCACAATCTCCTTCGTGGATCTCACGCAAAATCTCACAGCCTTCTTGAGGAGACACACAACACTGAAAAGCCCCTGTTAGGCTGCAATGATGGAACTCCCCGTTGATAATGGTCATTGACTTGGATCGTCGGATTATCTGCCGGGCCAAAGTTTCATCATCCGGTAACTCGCTCCGGTTCATGTACGCTAGGTATGGGACTGTCCAATCTGGGATAACGTGAAGAGCCGCCACCAATTGAGCCTTCGGGTCAGGAACAGCCAAATCCTCCTCTGTAGGTATCTTGACCGATGGATTATGTAGCACATCCAGGAAGACATTGGGAGGCACCGGTTTACGTTGAGAGCCTAAGCGACTTAAAGCGTCTGCCGCTTCATTCTTTTGCCAGTCTATATGTTCAACCTAATAACCCTTGAAATGACCAGCCACTATGTCCACCTCTCATCGATACGCCGCCATGAGTGGATCCTTGGAATCCCAAGTGCCAGACACCTGTTGAGCCACCAGGTCCGAGTCACCAAAGCACTTAACCCGGCTTAAGTCCATCTCCTTAGCCATCCAAAGACCATGGAGCAAGGCCTCATATTCAGCTGCATTATTAGTGCAAGGGAATATTAAACGAAGAACATAACAAAACTTATCACCTCGTGGGGAAGTTAATATGACTCCAGCCCCCGAGCCTTCCAATTGTCTGGACCCATCAAAATGAATAGTCCAATAAGTGTTATCTGGCTTTTCCTCTGGTGCCTGCAACTCTGTCCAATCATTGATGAAGTCCACAAGTGCTTGGGATTTGATTGCTGTGCGAGGCGTATATTTTAACCCGCGAGGTCCAAGCTCAATAGCCCATTTGGCAATCCGTCCAGTTGCTTCTCTGTTTTGGTTGATATCCCCCAAGGGGGCAGAACTGACCACTGTGATAGGATGACCTGAAAATAATGCTTGAGCTTCCTGCTTGCCATGAAAACCCCATACACCAGCTTCTGCCAATGTGGGTACCTCTGCTTGGACTCAATAAGCACCTTGCTGATGTAATAAACCGGCCGTTGAACCGGATACTCCTTTCCGGCCTCCTTGCGCTCCACAACAATAGCCACACTAACAGCCCGGGCATTAGCAGCCACATATAGCAACAAGGGCTCTTTATCAACAGGAGTAGCAAGGATAGGCGGTTCAGCTAACTGTCGCTTTAAACTCTCAAAGGCTTCATTGGCAGCATCACTCGAGACGAAATGGTCTGTCTTCTTCATCATCTGATACAGAGGGATTGCCTTTTCTCCCAAACGGCTGATAAACCGGCTCAATGCTGCAATACGACCCGCCAGCCACTGCACATCGTTAATACACGCTGGTTTAGACAGAGACGTAATAGCTTTGATATTCTTCGGATTAGCTTCAATGCCCCTGTTAGACACCAGAAAACCCAAGAGCTTGCTTGCCGGTACACCAAAGACACATTTAGCCAGATTAAGCATCATCTTATAAACCCAGAGGTTATCAAAAGTCTCCTTCAAGTCATCTATCAATGTTTCCTCCTTTCTGGACTTCACCACAATATCATCCACATAAGCATGAACATTGTGCCCAATCTGTTTATGAAGACAATTCTGGACACAACGCTGATAAGTTTCCTGGGCACTCTTGAGCCCAAAAGGCATAGATACATAGCAGAAGGCTCCAAAGGGAGTTATGAAAGCTGTCTTCTCCTGGTCCTTAACTGCCATTTTGATATGATGATAACCAGAATAAGCGTCTAGAAAACACAAACGGTCACAACCTGCCATAGCATCAATGATATGATCAATACGAGGAAGAGCAAAGGGATTAGCTGGACATGCCTTGTTCAAATCTGTATAGTCTACACACATACGCCAAGTGCCGTTCTTCTTAAGCACCAGCACCGGATTAGCTAGCCACTCAGGGTGAAAGACCTCCACAATAAACCCTGCTGCCAAAAGCCAGGCTACCTCCTCACCAATAGCCTTGCGCCTTTCTTCATTGAAGCAGCGGAGAAACTGCCTGGCCGGTTTAAACATAGGATCTATATCAAGAGTGTGCTCAGCGAGTTCCCTCGGTACAGCTGGCATGTCAGAAGGTTTCCATGCAAAGATGTCCCGGTTCTCATGGATGAACTCAATGAGTGCGCCTTCCTATTTCGGATCCAGGTTAGCGCTGATACTGAACTGCTTGGATGTATCGCTAGGAACAAAGTCAACCAGCTTAGTCTCCTTGGCCGATTTAAACTTCAAAGCCGGATCATGCTCTGTAGTTGGTTTTTTCAGAGAAGTCATATCTGCCGGATCAACATTGTCTTTGTAAAACTTCAACTCCTCCGTTGCACAAACCGACTCAACATAGGCCGCATCACCTTCTTCACATTCCAAAGCAATCTTTCGGCTCCCGTGCACTGTGATGGTCCCCTTATGACCCAACATCTTAAGCTGCAGATAAACATAACAGGGCCTTGCCATGAACTTAGCATAAGCTGGCCGCCCAAACAGGGCATGATATGGGCTCTTGATTTTCACCACTTCAAAAGTCAATGTTTCTGATCTTGAATCATGATCATCTCCAAAAGCAACCTCTAGGGCTATCTTACCAACTGGGTACGCCGATTTACCAGGCACCACACCATGAAAGATGGTGTTCGACGGTTTAAGATTCTTATTTGTCAACCCCATGCGATGGAAGGTTTCATAATAAAGGATATTGATACTGCTCCCTCCATCCATGAGTACCTTGGTGAACTTGTACCCCCCAACCTGAGGTGCCACCACTAATGCCAGGTGACCCGGATTATCAACCCGGGGTGGATGATCCTCTCGACTCCACATAATGGGTTGTTTAGACCAGCATAGATAACGAGGCACTGCCGGTTCAACGGAGTTTACTGTCGTTTTATGAAGCTTCTGATCACGCTTACGCAAACTAGTGGTGAAGACATGGTACTGCCCACTATTCAACTACTTCGGATTACTCTGCCAACCTGATTGTTGTTGCTGCTGACTCCCCTGATGATTATAACCTCCCTGGTCGCTCTGATTGCCTTGATTGCCATGTCCGGTTTGGTTGCCTTGGAATCCTGAACCGGAGCTGCCTCCGCCATAACCCGGCGCATGAGAACCGCCCCTGAACTGCCGAGCGGTCCCTGGTCATATTGGAAAGAACTTGAATTTTTAAACTCCCGCATGATGAAACAATCCTTCCAAAGGTGCGTAGCTAGCCTCTCTCGCGACCCATGCTTTGGGAAAGGCTCATTTAACAGGCGTTCAAGATTGGGACCTGAATCTCTACCCCGCTGGGGCGGTTTACCCTTACGGCATTGACCATTATCCTAGGTGTTGGTGTTAGCCACAAAATCCAAGTTGTTATCTGCCTTGCGCTTACCGTTGTTTCCATGGCCCGCCGGGTTATGCTGCTTTCCCTTGGCACTGCCATTCTTCTTTCCCTTCCTCGTCTTTTCATCTTTAGACTCAGGGTCCTTAGTACTATCTGAATCAGCATACTTAACCAGAGCTGCCATAAGCGTGGACATGTCATTGCAGTGATGCTTGAGCCTTCCCAACTTCAGCTTCAAAGGCGTAAACCGGCAATTGCCTTCTAATGTTAAGACTACTGTGTCAGCATTGATGCGGTCTGATGAATGCAGAATAGCTAATACCTGCTTCACCCAATGGGTTGTAGACTTCCCTTCCTCTTGAACACAGGCGGCTAAGTCCATAATTGACATGGGCTGTTTGCATGTATCTTTGAAATTTTGGATAAACCGGCTTTTTAACTCGGCCCATGACTCGATGGAGTTAACTGGTAAACTTTTTAACCAAGTGCGAGTTGTTCCTTCCAACATCATGGTGAAGTACTTAGCACATGCCGCATTATCCACGTCCAACATCTCCATCGTCATATCATAGCTCTCAACCCATGACTCAGGGGGTAAATCAGCAGTGTAATTGGGCACCTTACGAGGACCCTTGAAGTCCTTGGGCAGCTGCACGTAACGTAGGGCCGGGGTAAGACACGACACCCCCAAAGAACTGAAAACCACGTCTGGTTCCACCGAAGTAGTTGGACGAACCGGAGTAAGCTGACGAGCCGCATATTGTGCTGCTAACTCGGCTTCTCGACGTGCCCGATCGTGATCAACCACATCCTGGGCATTAGCACCGCCACCCGCCGGGTTATGCCCTCGCGGCGGGTTACCGTTTCGCGCACTGCTTGATACAGCCGGTTCATCAATATGCCTGCTGTTGCTCCGACTTGGGGGGGGGGGGGGGTGGAATGAATCCCTCTCACGACTGGCGAATAAGCCCGCTGTTGGGTCAAAGCCATCTGAAGGAGCTCTCTAGCCCGTCGTGTTTTAACTGCTACTGGAGACTCGCCTTCGATTGGGAGAGCTGCCAATCGTGAAGCGGCGGCGATGATGTTATCCAACGGATTAGAGTAATGACCCGGAGGCATTGATACGTGCTGTGATGGGACATTGTTCTGACGAGGTGGATCCGTCGCACGCGGCTGAACCGGCGCCCCCGTTCCAGGCGCCTCCACCCGGTTTACCGCTGGCTGGTTGCTGGTTCCTGCCCCTGGCGTGTTGAAGAGATTCCTTCCCTCGTAAAACGGAGGCAGGTGAGACCGGTACCTTCTCCTCATGACGTCCTCTGATGCGTTTTGATCCAGCATAAGCCTATAAGCCCGTGCCTCTAACTCGGCCCGCTCTGCGGCCATCCTGGTGTTCTCCGCTGCCAGATCTACCTTAGCTTGAGCTATCTGATCCTTCACCTTTGCAATCTCCATGTTATGTTGATCCTGATTCGCCGCGTTAACCTTAGCCGCCAGCAACGTCACCAAAGTGTCGAATAAATCAGACAAAACCTGAACCGGCGCTGGCGCAGGGCCTCCTGCCCCAGCTGGTGTTGCCGCTGCTGAACCGGAAATCACCACTGCGGCGGTAGAAGAATGCTGCACCGATTGTGTACCGGCCATGAAGATCGCAACTCGGCTCGGCGGATCAGGGAGGTCCGAAATACTGTCGCCATCGAAACCACCACTAATCAGGCCATCATGGAGCTAATATAGCGACTCGGTCTCTCCGGTTGAAGACTCGTCATCAGAGTAGACGACAGTTTCGCCACCAGATACCAATCTATCCTCAGATTCCGCTCCGTGGATGACTCCCACGAAGGCACGCTTCACGACAGGCTGAACGCGGGCAGGTCTTGCACACCAAGCCGTCTCGATGATGTCGGTGTAGATGTATGGCTCAGGGCCCGGTTCGCCGATCTTGCCAATGAAGACGTGTATTCCGCCAAAGGGGACCCGATACCCGTACTCGATCTAGCTGGCCTCGGGGCCCCAGCCTGCGTCGTCGATGTAGAGCTTGCCGCGACGAATCTTGGTCATCTGGCCCACAGCGTATCCCTTGAGTCCTTCGAAGCTGCCCTTCAAGAACTCGAAACCATCGCGCGATAGCCCCACGGTGGGCGCCAACTGTCGTGGTTTTGTCACGGCAGATCTCCTAGTGAAAGGACTTAGTCATGGAGCCATCGCGACGGGTTAGCTTAAAGGGGTTAAAGCGGATAAGGGACGCAAGGAATTATACTGGTTCGGCCCCTTACGATGAAGGTGAAAGCCTACTCCAGTTGTGATGGAATTGCTAGGGCTTCGATGACCAGGGAGCGAATCCGCTTTGCCTGGCTCTTGAGTTATTGTTGTCTGTCCCTAAACCGCCATCGGGTCGTCCCTTTATATACACAGGTTGACGCCCGACGGTTTACAGAATCCCGAGGCCGGCTCATAAATGTGCCCAGCTCGGTTTCTACCTTTCCTTGCCTTACAACATAAGTTTCATATCATATGGTGGTTTATGCCTACGGGCTCTAATCCGCCTTTGGGCCCTGGGACTTCATGTTAGATCTCCTCTATAAAGCGCCATACCTCTTGTCTTCATGGGCTTCAAACATGACTAACTCCTTGTGGACATAACCCGACCCCTTATGTTCGGTTTATAGTTAATAGTAATATCCCCAACAGGGACCGATATAATCGACTTAGTGGGACTGATGTGCTAGGGTTAGGGTAAAGCCTCATCTCGGTTTGACCGATTACACAAACTCGGTGGGACCGATTTGGGTAATAAGAAAAACAGAGAGTTGGCCAAGGAAACTCAGTGGGACCAATTGCATGTCTCGGTGGAACCAAAATTATTGCAATAGGCAACAGAGAGTTTGCAAGCCCATCTCGGTGAGACCGAGATCCCATCGGTGAGACCGAATTGATTAGGATTTCTGGCAGTGGCTATGTCAACTGAACTCGGTGGCGCCGGATAGAAAGTTTCGGTGGGGCCAAGTTTGACTTTTTGTTTGGGACATATTTGGATATGATAAAGTGGTTAAGGGCTTTGGAGCATATCACTAAGCACTTTGAGCAAGCAAGCCATTGAGCAACACCTCATCCCCTCTTAATAGTATTGGCTTTCCTATGGACTTAATGTGATCTTGGATCACTAAAATAAAATGTAGAGTCCTGAGCTTTGAGCTTGAGCCAATCCTTTGTCCTCAACATCTTGAAGGGGTTCCACATCCTCTAGTCCATGCCACTCCATTGTTGAACTTATCTGAAACATACTAGGTAGAAGTATTAGTCCAACAAGAGATATGTTGACATTAATTACCAAAATCACCCAGGGAGCACTTGTACTTTCAATCTGCCCCTGTTTGGTAATTGATGACAACATACATCAAAGCTTTAGATAAAGATATAGAGAATAACAAGTAAAGCTTTGGAAAGACATGTAACATGCATAGGCTCCCCCTACATATATGCAATCATGTAAACATGGAACATAGGAGCATGTGAATGCATAAGCATGATAGAGTAAGCAATGTGTTACATGTATCTTGGCTATATGCATCAGAGCAAATGATGTGAACATAGGAAATGTACCTTCATGCTCATGAGTCCTTCTTGCAAACAGTATGTACATCAGCAAGAAATCCTCATACACATGACTGTGATGCAATACTTACCTTGTGGTATCGAGTTGGCTTAGGAAGGAATGAACCTGAGTAAACAAGGTTAGATAACACAGATACACCTACTAGCCAGAGCGAACAAAAGAAACCACAAGAGTACCAAGACTGGGATGACATGTAGAGAGTGAGTACTGTATTGGATATAGACATGTCCCCAAGGGTAAAGATGTGCAATGAATTCAAGGATTTCCTTACCTTAGATGTCTTGCTCCCCCTGAATCTTGCATGGGATATTGGGAGAAGATAGGGAACAGAAAATCAGAGCAAAGAAAAGAAACAGAGCTAATGCAAACAATCAACTATGAACATGTGTCGGTGTCAAAACCGGCGGATCTCGGGTAGGGGGTCCCGAACTGTGCGTCTAGGCCGGATGGTAATAGGAGGCAGGGGACACGATGTTTTACCCAGGTTTGGGCCCTCTTGATGGAGGTAAAACCCTACGTCCTACTTGATTAATATTGATGATATGGGTAGTACAAGAGTAGATCTACCACGAGATCAAAGAGGCTAAACCCTAGAAGCTAGCCTATGGTATGATTGTATGTTGTGATTGTTGTCCTACGGACTAAAACCCTTCGGTTTATATAGACACCGGAGAGGGTTAGGGTTACACAAGGTCGGTTACAAAGGAGGAGATATCCATATACGTATTGCCTAGCTTGCCTTCCACGCCAAGTAGAGTCCCATCCGGACACGAGACGAAGTCTTCAATCTTGTATCTTCATAGTCTAACAGTCCGGCCAATGGAGATAGTCCGGTTGTCCGGAGACCCCCTAATCCAGGACTCCCTTAGTAGCCCCTGAACCAGGCTTCAATGACGATGAGTCCGGCGTGCAGTATTGTCTTCGGCATTGCAAGGCGGGTTCCTTCTCTGAATACATCACAGAAGAACTTGAAAATGAGGATAGTGTCCGACCCTGCAAAATAAGTTCCACATTCCACTGCAGAGAGAATAATATTTTCGCAGATCTAATTTGCTGGCTTGTTTTGGCCGCATGAAGTTATGTCATGGCCCGGTGATTATTCGAACCGTTTCTTTTAACCAGCTCCGCACATAACGCGAGGTAGTTTTTCAACACGTCTTGTCAAAGCAGAGATCGTGCCCCCTTATTACGGGATTCTCATCAATACGGGCATGGGCAATCCAACCGCGCCATCAATTGCGGCGCTTGGGGGATAAGCGAGTTTTACCAGGCAAGTGGGGACGCTTAGTTTCATCCGCCCATATAAAGGGATAAGGATTCACCTTTCTATCCACACCTTCTTCCTCCTTTGCTCATCCGTCTTCGCACACTCGAGCTATAGCACCCAAGTCCACACTTCCACCTCAACCTTCTCCAACCATGTCCGGAGTGGGAGGCAAGTGGATGGTCTCCTCTGTCACGGAGGGAGACATCAAGAAACTGAGGAGAGTCGGATACCTGCCCGACGACATCGCGCACCGGCTCCCCGATGAGGGGCAACTCATCCCCACCCCCAGGCCCCATGAGAGGGTAGTATTCCTCACCCATTTCCTTCGTAGACTGGGATTCCCTCTCCATCCCTTTGTCCGGGAGCTCATGTTTTATTACGGCCTGGATTTCCACGATCTGGCCCCGAACTTCATCCTCAACATCTCGGCGTTTATCGTCGTGTGCGAGGCCTTCCTCCGCATTAAGCCCCACTTCGGCTTATGGCTGAAGACCTTCAATGTCAAGCCAAAGGTGGTGGGCGGCCGCCAGGCGGAGTGCGGAGGCGCCATGGTGGGCAAGATGCCCAACATAACATGGCTCGAGGGCTCCTTTGTGGAAACCATAAAGGGGTGGCAATCGGGGTGGTTCTATATCACCGAGCCGCGCGACCCTGCATGGGCAGCGGCCCCCGAGTTCCGATCTGGCATCCCCACGCGGCTCACCTCCTGGAAAGAGAAGGGCCTATCCTAGGGTAATTCGAAAGAGCTGACCGGACTCCAAACATGTATTCAAAACATGGTGGACAAGAAGCTCAAGCTTGTCAACATAGTCCAAGTCATGCTCATCCGCCGGATACTCCTGTGCCAACAACGGGAGTTCAACTTGTGGGAGTTCAATCCAACGCAGCACCGAACTCTGAACAGGCTCTTCGACAGGACTCATGAAGATGCCTGGAGGGTGCTGTTCAAAAGTGCCGAGGTCCCCCCTATCACGGAGGATCGCGGATTCAGCGCGAAGCGCCAAGACAGTGCGGTAAGCTGCTATACCTTTCACATGATACTTATTTTTTCATATAGATTGACTCTATGCGGGATCTAAACTCCCGTACCTTTGACAGGACTGGCAGAAGATGGCCGGACAGATCGACTGTCCGACACCTTTGCCCGAAGGCCCCGCAGACGCTCTTCGGGCGAAGATGTTGACTCCGTCCCCTTATAAGGTGTCGGAGAAGACCAAGAAGGCCAAGGGAACTCGAAAGAGTTCCCGACGCCAGGCGTCATCGGACTCACCGTCCGATGATTCCGCGGCGCACTCTTCCCCCGAAGACGAGGAAGAAGAAGAAGAAGATGCCCCCCCACCGACTGGGGGAGACAAGAAAGGGAAGGCCGCCCCAACTGGGGAGGCTGGAGGGTCCAAGAAGGGAAGGACTCTCCTTCCGGACAGCTCCACCGCCGCCGACGAAGGCGAAGACGAGTGGTTGCCCAGGGCCAAGCCCCCGGGGAGATCGTAAGTATTCGGATACCAAAGTAACCCATAGGATTCCTTTGTCGCATTGTTTTCCCTGACGCCGAACACAATTAGGCAGGCCGCCCCGAGCCAGTATCGATGTATCATCGGACGACTCCTTGGGCTTGTCAGACATGGATAGCGATCCAGTCCCGACCGCCACCTCCCCTCATCCTGCCGACGACACCGATGTGTTATCTCAAGAGGCACCGGATCGAGGGGAGACAGTCCCGGAGGCGCCTCAAGGCGACCTTCCGGACTCTGGGAGCCGAGGGGACGGGGCCCCCGAGAGCTCCGAGTTCGGCCCTCAGCCGAACACCGTGCCGGACCCTCCAGCGGTTCCGGGCTCGGGCAGGCGGCCTCCTTCTAAGAGGGGCAAGACGCCTATGCCGGTGAGCTCTGTCCATCTAGAGGCGCTGGACAATCTGCTGGAAGCGCTTCGCAACGCTTCTATCGACGAGGAGCACCACACTATCATGAGTGCGGTGATCCAGAAGGTTCAGTCCACCAAGAGCGGATTGACTGAAGCCTATGCCAGCCTTCTAACAGGCTTCGAGGTAAGTGTTTTAAAATGTAGTAGAAATATTACCGCATAGACAGTAGCCCCTGATGCTTTGTTCGGTGTTCGCAAAGAAAAGCCGAACAAAGGATCAAATAATATCACGGGAGTCTAATATAGGTGTGTCAATATGCGTATGCTGGCTTCGTTGCTGGCGTCCGCCGCACTGACTGCGGAGGTCGTCGTACTGAAGTAGGACCTCGAGGGGTCCAGGAAAGAGCTCGGCCTTGCCAAGAGGCAGCTCGAGGAGAACAAGGGTAAGTAATACCCCGTCTATAGATATGTAAGAAAGGACGCGATTGCAAAATGACAGGATCATCGTATGTTTGTCAGGGGCCACGACTGAGGTGGCGACCCTGAATCAAGCGCTAACCAAGGCCGAAGATACAGCGGCCAGGGAGCGCACCGAGCGAGAGAAGCACGAGGCTCGGGTGGGCGAGGTGCAGCGAGAGCTCCAGGCTCTCGTGACAAAGCACGAGGCATTGGAGCTTGACTCGAAGACGCGAGAGTCTGAGCTTGCCGCGGCCCTTGAGAGCGCAAAGAGTGCCAAGGACGAGGCCCAGAAGGCCCTCCAGGAGATCGATGCAATGAAGAAGATAGCGGTGGGTAAGGCTTTCTATATGCAAAGCAAGCATGTAAAAGTAAATTACCGATTACTTACCCGGATCCGGAGCTCTTTAGGAGCATTCGCAGATTTGCCCCGCAGTGTGTCCGATGCCGCACAATTTTACCAGGCCGAGGACGGAAGCTCGACGGAGAAGCTGTTCTGGTCTCAGTATGCTGAGGCCGAACATCCGGTGCCGATGAGCGACCAGCAGAAGCAGATGGTCGAGCTACATAAGGCGGCCGATCAGGCCATGAAGGGCTTTATAGTCCGGCTGTGGCCTGGCGACGCCCTTCCGAACAGCTTCTTCGGCCTGGTGAGGCGGCTTGTGGATGCCTGCTCACGGCTGGAGGTCATCAAGCGATCCGTCTGCATTGAAGGTGCACGCCGGGCTTTCGCCCGTGTGAAATTGCAGTGGGTCAAGCTAGACGCCGTGAAGCTGATCAAGGAGGGGCCACCGGAGGGCAAGGAGCACCGCCACCCCAAGATGTACTACGAGGGTGTTCTGCCGGGTGCCCGTCTTATCGTGGATGAGTGTTCCAAAGATGTAATATTTGAGTAAACTCGCTCGTTTTATCCTGTATTTATGAAAACATGTTTCATATGTGCTATGCAATGCTTGTTTGAATTTAAAATATTACCTTCTGTTTGGCTGTTTATCCAATCTGAGAGATGGCTAGTCCTCGGCTTCTGCCGCCATGCCACGAGTGCTGGGGTGTTCGGGATAAACCTGAGCATTCTTGTTCCCATATTTGGGTCCTTCGAGGGAGGTGCTCAGCACAACGAACAAGGCAACCGGACTAATAATGCTTTATCACTCTCACTTAGCCATATAATTCTATAATTTTAAATTTCGGCGAAGCCCCTGGATTCGGAAGGCCGAATTCGGGGCGCGATACACGCTTGTAAGCCAGACAGGGCCGACCCCTCGCCCTAAGCGGCATAAGTCTTTAGGGACTCGAAAAACCTCGCCGAACAGCGACCAGTCTCTTGCCTTATCATGACAGTCAGTTTTAGCTTTCTCTACTGAGGTGCTAAGCCCAGCAGAACCGGGGCACAATCGTAGTAGTTCTCCTAGCGCTACCTTACCCGATAGAGCGGAACATAAGGTACCAAAACATAGGAGCCGGGCAAACCCAACATTTGACCAAAGACATGATTCAGAGCTGATGCATATAATGCTATAAGTTCGTGGGTGCCGCACTTGTGAAAGTGTTCGGACTTTTCACACCGCATTGTGGGGTACGTAAGCCCCTGGTGTATTGGCCGTACCAGAGTGTACGGTTGCAAGGCGTCATTAATGAACACACACACACACACATATATATATATGACAAGAATGCAATAATAGTCGTAATGTCATGCATTGTTTATTAAAAAATTGCGTTAGAGTAGAGTGATACAGATAGTGCGATAAGCAAAGAGTAGGACTATGTCCCTTCCAAGGGCAAGCTGAGGAATGATATTAAATTGAATATTTCACTTGTTACTGTAATCAACCTGGGAATTCCGTGGTATAACGTAGCTGTCTGCCTCCTTGGTTGCTGCATCATGTGTTCGGCAATAGTGCTGCCGGACAATGTTTCCAGAGATTAAGGTCCTGAAAGAAAAAGAAAAATAACCAAACGGGAAGCCCCTAGTGTGGTTTAGGCCGCGTTTTGGGGCGTGCCGCAGTTGTGCCCCCCTCCCCACCTGTGCCCATGGTATTTTTAATGCGTAATTATGTATGCGCGGCACGAATATCACCGTTGGGCCGGGATTGGGGTGGCCGCCGTATTGCTACGCGAGCCCAGATCGCGCGAGGCGGTCTATTTGCCAATTGCTCCGAGCGCGCTTGAAGGTGTCTAGGCTTTGAAGCGCCGAACTGGTTGATTGCCTTGAGAGGCTGCTTTGTGCTTCTGCTGCGAGGGCCGCGGTGTGCTCCTCTGTTCGGAGAGAGCGCTCTGTGTTTCCATTGACTGTAATAACTCCGCGAGGTCCTGGCATCTTGAGCTTGAGGTATGCATAATGCGGTACCGCATTGAATCTAGCAAATGCGGTTCGCCCGAGCAACGCATGATAACCATTGCGGAACGGGACTATATCAAAGATTAACTCTTCGCTTCGGAAGTTATCCGGGGATCCGAAGACCACTTCGAGTGTAATTGAGCCTGTGCAATGGGCCTCTACACCTGGGATGACACCCTTAAAGGTCGTTTTTGTGGGTTTGATCCTTGAGGGGTCTATACCCATTTTGCGCACCGTGTCCTGATAAAGCAGGTTCAGGCTGCTGCCGCCGTCCATAAGGACTCGAGTGAGGTGAAATCCCTCGATGATTGGGTCTAGGACCAGTGCGGTGAATCTGCCATGACAGATACTAGTGGGGTGGTCCCTGCGATCGAAGGTGATCGGGCAGGAGGACCAAGGGTTGAACTTTGGGGCGACTGGCTCCAACGCATATACGTCCCTGAGTGCACGCTTCCGCTCCCTCTTGGGGATGTGGGTTGCGTATATCATGTTCACCGTCCGCACTTGTGGGGGAAACCTCTTCTGTCCTCCAGTGTGCGGCTGCCGGGGCTCCTCCTCCTCATCGCTATGCGGCCGCTTGTCCTTGTTTTCGGTAATTAACTTGCCGGCCTGCTTGAACACCCAACAATCCCTGTTGGTGTGATTGGCTGGCTTGTCTGGGGTGCCGTGTATTTTACACGAGCGATCGAGTATACGGTCCAAGATGGACGGACCCGGCATACTTTGTTTGAATGCCTTTTTCCGCTGACCGAGTTTAGAGCCTTTGAATCCGGCATTGACTGCCGTATCCTCAGTATTTTCGCTATTAATGCGGCGCTTATGCTTGTTGCAACATGACCTGCTATTGCTGTCCTTGGTATCTGAGGTACCATGGTTCTTTGATATGTTATTACTACGAGCCAGCCAGCTATCTTCTCCCGCACAAAAGCGGGTCATGAGCGTCGTGAGAGTTGCCATAGATTTCGGCTTTTCCTGACCAAGGTGCCGGGCTAGCCACTCATATCGAATGTTGTGCTTGAAAGCCGCTAAGGCCTCCGCATCCGGACAGTCGATGATTTGAATTTTCTTTGTAAGAAACCGAGTCCAGAATTGTCTGGACGACTCTTTTGGCTGCTGAATTATGTGGCTCAAGTCATCGGCATTTGGTGGTCGCACATAGGTGCCCTGAAAATTGTCGAGGAATGCAGCTTCCAGATCTTCCGAATAGCTAATGGAGTCCGCTGACAAGCTGTTAAGCAAATGCCGCGCTGGTCCTTTGAGCTTTAGTGGGAGGTATTTGATGGCGTGTAAGTCATCACCGCGGGCCATGTGGATGTGGAGGAGGAAGTCCTCAATCCATACTGCGGGATCTGTTGTGCCGTCGTATGATTCAATGTTTACAGGTTTGAAACCTTCTGGGAATTGATGTTCCATTACTTCGTCTGTGAAGCATAAGGGGTGTGCGACGCCTCTGTATTGGGCTATATCGCGACGCAGCTCGAATGGGTCTTGCCCGCTGTGTTCGGCCCGTCCGGATTTGCTTCTGTATCCGGCGTGACGTTTGTCGTCTCGCAGAGTGGTGCGCCCTCATGATCCATAGATCGATCTTGAATGCTTTGCCTTGTCCTCCAATATGTCTCGCAGGTCTGGCGTATCTCCCCATGACTTTTTATTCGAATGGCGTTGGGGTGGAGGCTGAGCCTTTGGCTGGAATGCCTCTCTATCGCGGCCACGAGGTGGCCGATCAGCCATATCATACGCTTCTTCCTCCAGTCGGGGTAGTAACCTGCGCCTTGGGTAGCTCTTGGAGGGGCGCTCGAGTTTATATTCCTCGGCGGTGAGGACTTCAGTCCATTTGTCAGCTAGCAGATCTTGATCAGCTTGAAGCTGCTGCTGCTTTTTCTTTAGGCTATTTGCCGTGGCCATAAGCCGGCGCTGGAAGCGCTCTTGTTCGACGGGATCCTCTGGGACGGCGAATTCATCGTCGCCGAGGCTTGCCTTGTCTTCGGAGGGGGGGATGTAATTGTCATCCTCCTCCTCTCCATCTGTCGCTCTCTCAGGAGAGCTGGCTCCTTCATCCTCCTACTCTAAATCTTGCTGGAGGGGCTGTTGTTGTCTTCGGCACTATCCGGAGTATTATTATCTCCTGTGCCGGTATCACCACTTTTGCTTTGGCAGGACTTAGAGCGGCACCGCTGACGTCGGCGCTTGGGTTGCTTCTTGGAGGGGTCATCCTCCGCTATCTCGTCGCCATTGCCTTCGTTGGGTGTATCCACCACGTATATGTCATATGACGAGGTGGCTTTCCAGTGCCCTATAGGTGCTGGTTCATGTTCGTCTCCTACATCGTCGTCCATACCGTCGATGTCTTCGGAGTCGAAGTCGAGCATGTTGATTAAATATCGACAGTGGCTACGAAGTGAGTGGTGGGTGGGTGTCGAATTTCTTCGTCGTCCGCATCCCAATCCTGTTGGCCATAATCCGGCCAGGGCTCTCCTGACAAAGAGAGACCTTAGTGAATTCAGAATGTCGCCGAAGGGCGAGTGCCGAAAGATATCCGCGGCGGTGAATTCCATGATCGGCGCCCAATCGGATTCGATTGGCAGGGGCGCGGATGGTTCGGAGTCCGGAACAGAGTCCGGCACCTTGGAGTCACGGGCTGCGCAGAGGATTATGCTGGTGTTCGGCTCGATCGTCGTTGAGACTGCAGCCCCTGAGGCAGTGTCTAACTACACGTCCTCGATTGGCGCAGTTGGCTCCGAACTAAGGGTCGGAGCTGATGCGGGCGCGGCCTCTGGGGTACTGTTCGGCGGCAGAGCTAGGTCATACCCATCGCGACAGTGCGGCACGCCCGGCTGTGGCTCGAATCCGTCGAAGATCAAGTCTCCGCGGATGTCGGACGTGTAATTCAAACTTCCAAATCTGACCTGATGGCCAAGGGCGTAGCTTTCAATCTGCTCCAGATGGCCAAGCGAATTAGCCCGCAGTGCAAAGCCGCCGAATACGAAGATCTGTCCGGGGAGAAAAGTCTCACCCTGGACCGCATCGCCATCGATGATAGTAGGAGCCATCAAGACTAATGGCGACGACACAGAGGAACTCTCAATGAAAGCACCAATGTCGGTGTCAAAACCGGCGGATCTCGGGTAGGGGGTCCCGAACTGTGCGTCTAGGCCGGATGGTAACAGGAGGCAGGGGACACGATGTTTTACCCAGGTTCGGGCCCTCTTGATGGAGGTAAAACCCTATGTCCTGATTGATTAATATTGATGATATGGGTAGTACAAGAGTAGATCTACCACGAGATCAGAGAGGCTAAACCCTAGAAGCTAGCCTATGGTATGATTGTATGTTGTGATTGTTGTCCTACGGACTAAAACCCTTCGGTTTATATAGACACCGGAGAGGGTTAGGGTTACACAAGGTCGGTTACAAAGGAGGAGATATCCATATACGTATTTCCTAGCTTGCCTTCCACGCCAAGTAGAGTCCCATCCGGACACGAGACGAAGTCTTCAATCTTGTATCTTCATAGTCTAACAGTCCGGCCAATGGAGATAGTCCGGCTGTCCGGAGACCCCCTAATCCAGGACTCCCTCAACATGTCTTTCCCCTCTTAAAGACATGTGACTTCTCTCCTCTTGAACACCAAGCATCTGGAGTTTCTTACACTCTCCCTGAGTATGCTCTCCCCCCTATAGCAATGATTAAGCTTAAGCTGTGATGTGATCTCTCTCTTAAGATTTGATGTGATCTCTCTCCCCCCTTTGACATCAATTACCAAGAAGGGCTCTTCTGGATTGTTAGTACAAATGGGTTTGGCCCTTGAGTCACAAAGCAAAGCAGCAAGTCTAATATGATGCTGGTAGAGGACAAGAATCAATAAGTGGAGCTGGAGCAAAAAGAATGCAGGAATCAAGTGGCAAGCTATCTTTCCTATAGTGAAATCGGTAGCACCGAGTTGTGTACTTTGGTGGCCCCGAAAGAATTCGGTTGGACCGAAGGAAACAAATCGGTGTGACCGAGTCCATCATAGAGAAAACACTTGTCACCTCAGCTCACTAGGCAATTTAGATCTCACAAGGATTTGCAAGGAATTTGCTGAAAGATTTGCAATGAATTGGACGCAGGGAATGCAGAACACAAATAAACAGAAAGGAAATCTAGATGAAGTTGAAAGGGGAAATAAATATGCACAAGACAAATGCAAGAGCATAGAGAAACACAAGAGAACTTCATATAGAATTGGTCGGCGACAAAGTCACCTATGTTAGAGTATATTGACTTACGAGTCAAGTGAGGACACTTGATCATAGGTCATACTCATCGTTTAAGCTCAAAATGGGGTTACCATTTTTCGTTTAAGCATCTTGATGTATTCACATCTTGTTGAGTTGCTTTGACCCATGACTTGGAGTAAAGCTTCTCTAAGATGGAATAACATACCTTGGGTGGTGGTGTTGATCTTGATCATGTAGTTGAACTTATGTGGGTTGCTCAAGGTTAATGTAGCTCATCAAGAGTTGGGAGCACCACTTGGAATTTGAGTTCATCTTCCCTCATGGGTTATCTTTGCAAGGAGGATCACATGTATATCCAAGATGACAATCATAAAACTTAATGTAGAATTTGTCAAAGGATATGTTTGAAGGGTTTCGTGCTTCCTTGACTTCAACCACCATTGTGTAGAGACTTGGAGATGTAGAAATTGCTCAAGATATGAGTGAGTTGCAATATCATGGATTTAGATTCATCCAAGTACCTACAAGGGTTAGGTAGGATGCAAGGGTGCAAGTATATCCGAGATATATAAATATCATCATGAAAGAAATATCAAGGATTAGTCAAAGGCTCATGCCTTGCATGTATCCAAATGGAGTTTTCTACTCCAAGTTTGAAGCATCAATGATGTTCAATTCTCCTCTCAAACGGCAAAAGACTTTCTCATCAAGCGGTTTGGTGAATATATCTGCCAACTGCTTATCGGTACGAACATGCTTAAGATCAATGTCCCCTTTGGCAACATGATCACGAATGAAATGATGACGAACTTCAATATGCTTAGTTCGAGAATGTTGCAAGGGATTGTGAGCAATCTTGATAGCACTTTCATTGTCACAAAGCAATGGAACATGTTTCACATATATCCCATAGTTCTTGAGAGTTTGGGTCGTCCAAAGTAATTGAGCACAACATGAACCAGCAGCAATGTATTCCGCTTCGGCGGTGGATAATGATACCGAGTTTTGTTTCTTGGAAGACCAATACACAAGAGATCTACCAAGAAATTGACAAGTACCTGAAGTGGACTTTCTATCAACCTTGTCTCCGGCATAGTCCGAGTCGGAATAGCCAACAAGATCAAATGAAGACCTCTTAGGATACCAAATGCCAAAATTTGGTGTATGTATTAAGTATCTCACTATCCTTTTCACAGCCTTAAGATGACATTCTTTAGGAGCCGCTTGATATCGTGCACACATGCACACACTTAGCATAATATCGGGACGAGAGGCACATAGATATAACAAAGAGCCAATCATGGAGTGGTAAACCTTTTGATCAACCGGTTCACCATCCTTGGTCAAATCAAGATGCCCACCAGTAGGCATGGGTGTAGTCATACCTTTGCATTCTTGCATGTTGAACTTCTTGAATAAGTCCTTGGTGTACTTTGTTTGAGATACAAAGGTACCTTCCTTAGTTTGTTTGATTTGTAAACCAAGAAAGAATTTGAGTTCACTCATCATAGACATCTCAAACTTCTCCGACATTAGCTTTCCAAACTTCTCACTAAAATGAGGGTTAGTCGAACCAAAAATAATATCATCAACATAAATTTGGCACACAAATAGTTCTGCATTAGCCCTTTTAGTAAAAAGAGTAGAATCTATTTTTCCAATTTCAAAGCCTTTTCAATAAGGAACTTGGTTAAGCATTTATACCACGCTCTAGGAGCTTGTTTGAGACCATAAAGGGCTTTGTGAAGTTTGTAAACATGATTAGGTTTCTTATGATTGATGAAGCCGGGAGGTTGTTTAACATAAACTTCCTCCTCGATTTCACCATTTAGAAAAGCACTTTTAGTGTCCATTTGGTATAAAGTGATATCATGGTGATTAGCATAGGCAAGAAAGATGCGGATGGACTCAAGTCTAGCAAAGGGGGCATATGTCTCACCGTAGTCGATACCTTCGACTTGAGTATAGCCTTGGGCGACGAGACAAGCTTTGTTGCGGACGACTTTACCATCTTCATCTTGCTTGTTGCGAAACACCCATTTGGTACCAATGATGTTGTGGTTGTTGTCGGGCTTCTCGATCAATGTCCACACTTGGTTTCTCTCAAAGTTGTGTAGCTCTTCATGCATGGCGTTTATCCAATCTGGATCTTCCAATGCTTCTTCAACCTTCATAGGTTCAATGCTAGAGATGAATGAATAATGTTCACAAAAGTTAGCCAAACGAGTTTTAGAGCGAGTGCTCCTCCCGGTTTGGATATCATTGTAGATTTGCTCGATGGGATGGTCTTTGGAGACTCTTGATCGAACTCGTGGGAGCTTTTGCTTGGCTCGAGGTGGAGCATCCTCATCATCTTGTTCTTCTTCTTGGCCTTCTTCATTGTTGACGTTTTCGTTCTCTTGTCGTGGTGGAGAAGGAGGTTGTTGATGTTCATCTTGGTGTACTTCCTCGTTTTCTTTGTCTTGGTGTGTCCCACTTGTGGATGCTTCCGTATCAACTCTTGGTTCACCTTATCGTGAGGTGGAAGCTTCTACTTGGACGAACAAGGTACTCTCCTTCACCTCCGTTGGGCGAATCTTGCCAATAGACAAGTCTTGGATTGCTTCCGAAGGATCTTTATCTCCTACATCAATTGGCAATTGCTCTACTTGTGAGCCGTTAGATTCATCAAACTTCACATCTACTGTCTCTTCAACCTTTCAGGTGAAATTGTTGTAGACACGGTAAGTGTGAGAGTTTGAGCCATAACCAAGTTGGAAACCTTCATGAGATTTAGGAGCAAATTTAGAACGATGATGCTTATCAAGAATGTAGCACTTTGAGCCGAATACTCGAAAGTATCCAACTTGGGGTTTGTTTCCAGTGAGGAGCTCGTATGCCGTCTTGCCGAGTAGCTTGTGAAGATACAAGTGATTTGTTGCATGACAAGCTGTCTCAACCGCTTCTGCCCAAAAGTGTTTTGGAGTCTTGTACTCATCAAGCATCGTTCTTGCCATCTCAATAAGAGTCCGGTTCTTCCTCTCAACAACTCCATTTTTGTTGAGGTGTGTACGTAGAGAAGAACTCATGTGAAATCCCCTCTTCGTCAAGAAAGGTATCCACATTTGCGTTCTTGAACTCTGTTCCGTTGTCGCTCCGAACCTTCTTGATCTTCACTTCAAATTGATTTTGGGCCTTCCTAGCGAAGTTTTTGAAGATCTTTTGGACCTGCGATTTATCATCAAGAAAGAACACCCACGTAAATCTTGAAAAATCATCAACTATGACTAGACCGAATGAGTTACCACCGAGACTCTTGTAGGCATTGGGACCAAAGATATCCATATGAAGTAGCTCGAGCGGTCTTCTCGTGGTCATGATGTTCTTCACGGGGTGACTCCCTCCAACTTGTTTTCCTACTTGACAAGCACTACAAAGTCTATCCTTGTCAAATATAACATCTTTTACTCCAAGGATATGATCACCTTTAATAAGCTTATCAAGATTTCGCATGCCCACATGACCTAGCCTTCTATGCCACAACCAGCCTTTCGAAGATTTAGCAATTAGGCAAGTTCTAGGTTGAGCCTTTTTAGTGAAATCAACAATGTAAAGATCACCTATTTGTATACCGGTAAAGACCATTTTATGATTATCTCTATGAAACAATTTGCAATCTTCTTCAGTAAATAGGACATTGAAACCAAAGTCGGCAAGTCTAGATACGGAAAGTAAACTGTAGCCAAGAGATTCAACGAGCATAACATTTTGTATGGAGCTATCATGTGAGTGACCACTTTACCAAGGCCAACCACCTTACCCTTTGAGTTATCACCAAAAGTGACATACTTTCGTGGGCCATTGTTTTCAGCAAGCTCACGAAGCATATCTTTGTCTCCGGTCATATGATCAGTACATCCACTATCGAGGACCCATTCCTTTCCTCCAGCCATATGCCGCAAAGATTAGCCATTAGACCAAAGTGTCTCATTGCATCATCAAGATCATAGTCACTATCATCATCCTCATCATAGTATCCGTGTTCTATATCGTCTTGTGATTGATCAACTCCTAAAGAGGGTAATTCATTAGAAGTATGACCGTAACAATGTTCATCTCTATGAATTCTAATGACTTCGGAGATGATATTGCTAATGATTCCAACATCTCCTTTGCACTCGTAAGATTGTAAGCTCAAATAAGCAATCACCAAATTTGGGGTCATTGGAACTCATCTTACTCAAGGCAATAGACTTATGGAGATTCTCATCTAGATTTTCAAGGAATAGTTTGGGAATCGTTCCTCAAGGAATCTCCATATGGTGTAGGCACAATCAAGAGCAGGCAAGCTATTAAGCAAGTTTCTAGGCAAAACTCTAGTGATTAAATTGACAGTTCTAAGATTACGGATCATGTCAATAGACTCATCAAGGGTAGGATGCAAAGGATCAACATGAGGTGCACAAGGGCTAGTAATGTACTTGTTCAAATGATATTCATTGAAAATCTCAAGCATTTCATTTTTCCACTCATGAAAATACTCTCCATCAAGAATAGGCACTCTACGTCTAAGACTCCCCAACATAGACTCATCCATGTTCCTCCAAGGATCGAGAAGAGGTGTCTAGAGGGGGGGGATAGACTCTAATCAAGAAAAGTTACAATTTTTAACTTCTTTAGATTTAAGTAGAGTTTTGGCACAAGTTTAAACATTCACAATACATATCAAGCAAGCATGACAAGAGTATATGAGCAGCGGAAAGTAAAGCATGCACGTTGCAATAATGTAAAGGGATGGGACTGGAGTGTGTAAACGCAATTGGAGACATGGAGATTTTTGGTGTGGTTCCGATAGGTGGTGCTATCGTACATCCACGTTGATGGAGACTTCAACCCACGAAGGGTAACGGTTGCGCGAGTCCACGAAGGGCTCCACCCACGAAGGGTCCACGAAGAAGCAACCTTGTCTATCCCACCATGGCCGTTGAGGGAGTCCTGGACTAAGGGGTCCTCGGGCGCCCGACCTGTTATCCATGGGCCGGACTGATGGGCTATGAAGACATGAAGACCAAAGACTGCACCGTGTCCGGATTGGACTCTACTTGGCGTAGAAGGCAAGCTTGGCGACCGAAGATTCCTTCTTATGTAACCGACTCCATGTAAACCCTAGATCCCCTCGGTGTCTATATAAACCGAAGGGGATAGTCCGGAAAGGACAACACATATACTCATTACCATACCCACATAGGCTAGACTTCTAGGGTTTAGCCATTACGATCTTGTGGTAGATCAACTCTTGTAATACTCATATTCATCAAGATCAATCAAGCAGGAAGTAGGGTATTACCTCCATAGAGAGGGCCCGAACCTGGGTAAACATCGTGTCCCCCCGTCTCCTGTTACCATCGATCCTAGACGCACAGTGCTACCTCTTGAGCACTACGTTGGTTTTCCCTTGAAGAGGAAAGGGTGATGCAGTAAAGTAGCGTAAGTATTTCCCTCAGTTTTTGAGAACCAAGGTATCAATCCAGTAGGAGGCCACGCACGAGTCCCTCGCACCTACACAAACAAATAAAATCCTCGCAACCAACGCAATAAAGGGGTTGTCAATCCCTTCACGGTCACTTACGAAAGTGAGATCTGATAGATATGATAAGATAATATTTTTGGTATTTTTATGATAAAGATGCAAAGTAAAGAAAGCAAAATAAATGAAAAAGAAAATAGCTTGTTGACAGAAGATTAATATGATGGAAAATAGACCCGAGGGCCATAGGTTTCACTAGTGGCTTCTCTCGAGAGCATAAGTATTATGGTGGGTAAACAAATTACTGTTGAGCAATTGACAAAATTGAGCACAGTTATGAGAATATCTAGGTATGATCATGTATATAGGCATCATGTCCGAGACAAGTAGACCGACTCTTGCCTGCATCTACTACTATTACTCCACACATCGACCGCTATCCAGCATGCATCTAGAGTATTAAGTTCAAAAGAACAGAGTAACTCTTTAAGCAAGATGACATGATGTAGAAGGATAAACTCATGCAATATGATATAAACCCCATCTTGTTATCCTCGATGGCAACAATACAATACGTTCCTTGTTGCCCCTACTGTCACTGGGAAAGGACACCGCAAGATTGAACGCAAAGCTAAGCACTTCTCCCATTGCAAGAAAGATCAATCTAGTAGGCCAAACCAAACTGGTAATTCGAAGAGACTTGCTAAGATAACCAATCATACATAAAAGAATTCAGAGAAGATTCAAATATTGTTCATAGATAAACTTGATCATAAACCCACAATTCATCGATCTCAACAAACACACCGCAAAATAAGATTACATCGAATAGATCTCCACAAGAGAGGGGGAGAACTTTGTATTGAGATCCAAAAAGAGAGAAGAAGCCATCTAGCTAATAACTATGGACCCGAAGGTCTGAAGTAAACTACTCACACTTCATCGAAGAGGCTATGGTGTTGATGTAGAAGCCCTCCGTGATCGACGCCCCCTCCGGCGGAGCTCCGAAAAGGCCCCAAGATGGGATCTCACGGGTACAGAAAGTTACGGCGATGGAATTAGGGTTTTGGCTCCGTATCTGGTAGTTTGGGGGTACGTAGGTATATATAGGAGGAAGAAGTACGTCAGTGGAGCAACATGGACCCCACGAGGGTGGAGGGGGCGCCTGGGGGGGGGGGGGTAGGCACGCCCCCTACCTCGTGCCCTCTTGGTTGCTTTCTTGACGCAGGGTCCAAGTCCACTGGATCATGTTCGTTCCTAAAATCACGTTCCCGAAGGTTTCATCCCGTTTGGACTCCGTTTGATATTCTTTTTCTGTGAAACTCTGAAATAGGCAAAAACAACAATTCTGGGCTGGGCCTCCGGTTAATAGGTTAGTCCCAAAAATAATATAAAAGTGTATAATAAATCCCAATAATGTCCAAACTGGATATAATATAGCATGGACTAAAAAAATTATAGATACGTTGGAGACGTATCAAGTATCCCCAAGCTTAATTCCTGCTCGTCCTCGAGTAGGTAAATGATAAAAACAGAATTTTTGATGTGGAATGCTACTTGGCATAATTTCAATGTAATTCTCTTAATTGTGGTATGAATATTCAGATCCGAAAGATTCAAGACAAAAGTTCAATATTGACATAGAAATAATAATACTTCAAGCAAACTAACTAAGCAATTATGCCTCTTCAAAATAACATGGCCAAATAAAGTTATCCCTACAAAATCATATAGTCTGGCTATGCTCCATATTCACCACACAAAGTATTTAAATCATGCACAACCCCGATGACAAGCCAAGCAATTGTTTCATACTTTTGGTGTTCTCAAACTTTTTCAATCTTCACGCAATACATGAGCGTGAGCCATGGACATAGCACTATATGTGGAATAGAATGGTGGTTGTGGAGAAGACAAAAAGGGAGAAGATAGTCTCACATCAAGTAGGCGTATCAACGGGCTATGGAGATGCCCATTAATAGATATCAATGTGAGTGAGTAGGGATTTCCATGCAACGGATGCACTAGAGCTATAAGTATATGGAAGCTCAACAAAAAGAACTAAGTGGGTGTGCATCCAACTTGCTTGCTCACGAAGACCTAGGGCATTTTGAGGAAGCCCATCATTGGAATATACAAGCCAAGTTTTATAATGAAAAATTACCACTAGTATATGAAAGTGACAACATAGGAGACTCTCTATCATGAAGATCATGGTGCTACTTTGAAGCACAAGTGTGGGAAAAAGGATAGTAATATTGTCCCTTTTTATATATATTTTTGGGCCTTCCTTTTTTTATTTGGCCTTTCTCTCTTTTTTGGGACAATACTCTATGAATGATGATCATCACACTTCTATTTATTTACAACTCAATGGTTACAACTCGATACTAGAACAAAGTATGACTCTATATGAATGCCTCCGGCGGTATACCGGGATAACAATGATGCATGAGTGACTTGTACGAAAGAATTATGAACGGTGGCTTTGCCACAACTAAAATGTCAACTACATGATCATGCAAAGCAATATGACAATGATGGAGCGTGTCATAGTAAACGGAACGGTGGAAAGTTGCATGACAATATATCTCGGAATGGCTATGGAAATGCCATGATAGGTAGGTATGGTGGCTGCTTTGAGGAAGGTATATGGTGGGTGTATGATACCGACGAAAGGTGCGCGGTATTAGAGAGGCTAGCAATGGTGGAAGGGTGAGAGTGCGTATAATCCATGGACTCAACATTAGTCATAAAGAACTCACATAATTATTGCAAAAATCTATTAGTTATTGAAGCAAATTACTATGCACATGCTCCTAGGGGGATAGATTGGTAGGAAAAGACCATCGCTCGTCCCCGACCGCCACTCATAAGGAAGACAATCAATAAATAACTCATGCTCCAACTTCTTCACATAACGGTTCACCATACATGCATGCTACGGGAATCACAAACTTGAACACAAGCATTTCTCAAATTCACAACTACTCAACTAGCACGACTCTAATATCACCATCTCCATATCTCAAAACAATTATCAAGTATCAAACTTCTCATAGTATTCAACACACTCATAAGAATTTTTTTAATTAATCTTGAATGCCTAACATAATTAAAGCAAATTACACGCTGTTTTGTAGGACTCTCAAAATAATCTAAGTGAAGCATGAGAGAACAATAGTTTCTATAAAACAAATCCACCACCGTGCCCTAAAAGATATAAGTGAAGCACTAGAGCAAAAACTGTATAACTCGGAAGATATAAGTGAAGCACATAGAGTATTCTAACAATTTCCGAATCATGTGTGTCTCTCTCAAAAGGTGTGTACAGCAAGGATGATCGTGGAAAACTAACAAATAAAGACTCAAATAATACAAGACGCTCCAAGCAAAACACATACCATGTGGTAAATAAAAATATAGCTCCAAGTAAAGTTACCGATGGAAGTAGACGAAATAGGGGATACCTTCCGGGGCATCCCCAAGCTTGGGCTTTTAGGTGTCCTTAGATTATCTTGGGGTGCCATGGGCATCCCCAAGATTAGGCTCTTTCCACTCCTTGCTCCATAATCCATCAAATCTTTCACCCAAAACTTGAAAACTTCACAACACAAAACTTAAAGTAGAAAATCTCGTGAGCTCCGTTAGCGAAAGAAAACAAAACACCACTTCAAGGTACTGTAATGAACTCATTCTTTATTTATATTGGTGTTAAACCTACTGTATTCCAACTTCTCTATGGTTTATAAACTATTTTACTAGCCATAGATTCAGCAAAATAAGCAAACAACACACGAAAAACAGAATCTGTCAAAAACAGAACAGTCTGTAGTAATCTGTAGCTAATGCAAGTTCTAGAACCCCAAAAATTCTAAAATAAATTTCTGGACGTGAGGAATTTATCTATTAATCATCTGCAAAAATAATTAACTAAATATCACTTTCCAAATAAAAAAGGCAGCAATTCTCGTGAGCGCTAAAGTTTCTGTTTTTTACAGCAAGATCAAAAAGACTTTCCCCAAGTCTTCCCAACGGTTCTACTTGGCACAAACACTAATAAAAAAAACACAACCACAATAGAGGCTAGATAAATTATTTATTACTAAACAGGAGCAAAAATCTAGGAATAAAAATAAAATTGGGTTGCCTCCCAATAAGCGCTATCGTTTAACGCCCCTAGCTAGGCATAATATTTCAATGATGCTCACTTGAAAGACAAGAATTGAAGCACAAAGAGAGCATCACGTGACAACGAAATATAAGTCTAACATATTTCCTATGCATAGGCATCTTATAGTCAAATAAATTATCAAGGAAATCAAAAACTAGCATATGCAAGAAAGTGGAAAGAAACAATAGTTATCTCAACATAATGAGAGGTAATCTAGTAACATGAAAATTTCTACAACCATATTTTCCTCTCTCATAATAATTACATGTAGGATCATAAGCAAATTCAACAATATAGCTATCAAAAAACATATTCTTAACAAGATCCACATGTATGCAAAGTTGACACTCTTCCAAAATAGTGGGATTAACATTAACTAAAGTCATGACCTCCCCAAACCCACTTTTATCAAAAACTTCATAAGATTGAACATTCTCCAAATATGCGGGATCTAAAGTTGACACTCTTCCAAACCCACTTTCAATAATATTGCAAACAATATTATCAATCTCATATTCATCATGGGGCTTAAATAAATTTTCAAGATCAAAAGAAGAATCACCCCAATCATGATCATTGCAACAAATAGTAGTCATAGCAAAACTAGCATCCCCAATGTCGGTGTCAAAACCGGCGGATCTCGGGTAGGGGGTTCCAAACTGTGCGTCTAAGGCGGATGGTAACAGGAGGTAGGGGACACGATGTTTTACCCAGGTTCGGGCCCTCTTAATGGAGGAAAACCCTACGTCCTGCTTGATTTATTCTTGATGATATGAGTATTACAAGAGTTGATCTACCACGATATCGGAGAGGCTAAACCCTAGAAGCTACCCTATGGTATGATTGTATGTTGTCCTACGGACTAAAACCCTCTGGTTTATATAGACACCGGAGGGGGCTAGGGTTACACAAGGTCGGTTACAAAGGAGGAGATATACATATCCGTATTGCCTAGCTTGCCTTCCACGCCAAGTAGAGTCCTATCCGGACACAGGACGAAGTCTTCAATCATGTATTTCATAGTCCAACAGTCCGGCTGTCCGGAGACCCCCTAATCCAGGACTCCCTCAGTAGCCCCCGAACCAGGCTTCAATGACGATGAGTCCGGCGCGTAGTGTTGTCTTCGGCATTGCAAGGCAGGTTCTTCTCCATATTTCGAACATTTGTAAAGCAGTGTCCGGTCCCATAAATATTTGGACATCTTGGCTTCTGCACCTAATATGGGCTATCTCCCACGCGTCGAATGAATACGAGGCGCCAGGGCATTTTTACATTCGCCCCCCTAGCTAGATAAATAAATTGTCTATTAAAAGGATGTGGATTCTCAGATCTGATCCATACCATCCTCCCCCAGCGAGAATCCATCAGAGCGCGCTTCGAAAAGATCCATTCCAGCATGGCCGACCTCCGGAGCTCCTCCTCCCGCCCCGTATCCCTAAGCCCGGTGATTGGGAGAGGTGTTCAGTCCCACACAGTCGATTAATCGAACTGCAGACTAAGGGATTTCTCCCTCCAACATACATGGTGCCCGTTCGAGCCGGGCTTGCCACCTATAATGGCTGGGAGCAAGCGGAGAGCTTCCCTAGTCCCTCTATGGGGGAGCGGGTCTGCCTTGTTCCTTATTTACTAAGGGGACTCGGATTTCCAATTAATCCGTTCCTCCGCGGGCTCCTGGAGTTCTACGGCCTCCAATTACACAATTTCACCCCTGCCTCCATTTTAAACATTGCCAGCTATGTTGCTCTCTGCGAGTTGTTCCTGGGTTGCGAGGCTCATTTCAAGCTGTGGAAAAGGCTATTTTGCCTCGTCCCTCACACATAGAGGGGGTCACTTTATCAAGTGGGCGGAGCCGAAATATGGCGCATCGCCGGAACCGGATACCTGTCCGGTACCCCGAAGAAGTCGTCCGAAGACTAGCCTTCAGAATGGTTTTATATGGAGGACGTTCCCCTTCCGGACCCTGTTCGGCAGGGTCTTCCTGAGTTCAGCTATGCTCCTCTGAAGAAACGCCGAAGTTGGCGCCCACGGAGCCCCCAGGAGGAAGACAATGGAGAAGTCCTCTACCTGATGAACTGGATTAAAGCACTGGCTCAATTAGGATTGACAGTAGTGGAAGTTATGTCAATATGCATAATGCGGGGAGTGCAACCACTTCAATATCGAGGGCACCCCTTGTGGTGTTTTAACGGGGCGGATGACGCCACCCGTTGCAGGCGTAAGGGTCCGGACAATGCTGCCGCTTTAGCAAAAATTCTGTCCGAATTTTTCAAGGGAGAGGAAGAGGACTTCATCCGCATCAAGCCACGGGATGGATTCTCCATGTACAATCCTCCAAGATGGGTGAGTTATATCCCCTTACTCACATTCTTTCCCGCATTCTTTGTCGTAGGTATTCACCATGCCATTTTGCGGCAGGAACTGCGAAAAGCCATAAAGGAGGTCAGCAGCCCCTCCCGACAACCAGAGGACCCTGACCGGGCCCTCGACTCCGGACTCGAAGAAGATCTGGTCATATTCGTGGAGCTGATAGACCGACAGTTCTACCAGTTAAGCTGTGATGATGCCATGGTGGCCATTACGGCCGACTATCCCGGACTGCTTCCTGCATCTCACGTAAGAAAAACCCAAAAATCTCAACTCCAGAAACTAGGATCCCCTTTTAGACACTTCACCTACCATATACATATGGTGTTTTTTTACAGGGAAGGCATTCGGGACGCCCTGCCGAACCCGCAGTAACTCGCTAACAAGAGGCACCGAGGCCGGGCAGGCCAAAAAGGAAGGCGGTCAGGACGGAGACGCCGACGCAAAGGTATAACAGAAACCCCGCTCCGTGGTTGTCATCTTTCTCGAAATGTAATGACGCCCATGTTTCTTTAATAGAAAAAACGCTCGCCAGAATATGTCCGGTGATGCTGCCGATCACACTTCCACCGGTCGGGCTCCAGGGCCGGACACAGAGGTAGAAGCCGATCTGGGGCGGACGCTGGATAATCCCCCTACCAAGGATGCAGATAGATTATCCGCTAAAAATTCAGAAGTGGAGAGTGCCTTGAATCATAGGCGTCGCCGGGCCGTACTCCGCGACGCTTGCTTCTCACCAGAGGCATTCGATGCCTTTAATTCTGGAGAGGCGTACCTCCATGCTGCTCAAGATGGTCTAACCAGAGCCACGGACCAGCATGTAAAGGATGTACGGGTAAGTAAATCTGACGATTATATGTATCAGTAGCCCCTGAGACTTGAAACAGTTAGCAGAACTGATTTAAGGATCATCTTATTGTGCAGGTTCTTACAGAGAAGAATACTCGACTGGCACAGGAGCTGGAGGAATGCAAGACCTAACTGCGGGCCGCTGTTGCCGCATTGAAGGAACCTAAAAAGCCCCCCGCTGGTAACATTTGTTTTAAAGAATGATGGTTACCATATAGCATGCGGCGTGGCTGCAAATCTAACAAGAGATGTTGCAGATGAATTCGGAGAAAATCCGGAGGACCAGCATGTCGTGTGACAGCTAAGGCTGGCGAACACGTGCTGACTGAGGTCAGGCGGGAGAAAAACAATCTCCAAGACGCCAATACCAAGCTGAGCGTGGAACTGAAAGATGTTCGAGCCTAGCTTGCGGACTCCGAGAAGGAGAATAAGCGGCTTCAACGCGACATTTTCAGTAAGTGCTTAAATGAACCCTTTTGAAGGAGTTCGGTGAAGAAGCCGGCTAACAGCGTTATGTCTGCAGGTATGCTAACGGGTCGTCCCGCGGAGGAAATGCCCGGGTCTGCGGGTGATCTTCTATCCGAGCTCTCACAACTGCACGAACAAGTTCGGCAGGTGATGCAAGGTGTTGCCCAGGCCTTGTGGCCATCCGTCTCCCTGCCAGAAGGCATTGTAGAGCTTACGGAGAAGCTCAAGGGAGCGCGGCGGCGCTTCCGATTATGGAAGATATCGGCCTGCCATCAAGGTGCTAGAGAAGCCTGGGCCATGGTGAAGACGTGGTATACCAAGGCTGACCCAAATCACATGGCCGAGGTCGGACCTGTGGGGCCCGACAGAAAAGAGATCCCCATTAGCTTAGTTTATGGGCAAGTAGAATTAGCCGTAAAGTATTCACAATAGGATTGTAGGCTAGACCACCTGTTGGATGGTATAGAAGAGGAATTTAGTCAGTCTGCATGACTATGTAATTAAAGTGACATGTATAATGCCTTCTAGCCGGATTGTAGATCATTTGTCGTGGCAGACCTTTTCGCTTCAACCTCGAGACCCGATAGTCCGGAGTGTATCCGAATACCCGCTCAGTTATATAAGAACCAGGGTATGCGTGGAGACCAGGCATAGGGGTCTTTAGTGCTTGAACAAACAAGTGCCCAACTAGTTATGTTATATCACATGGGTAGTAAGAAACATCTTCAGGGAGAATAGTTTCGTTAAGGGTTCCTTTCCCTGGGTACGCATGCCCTAAAGTGCATGTACGGACTGCGAGAGGAAACGTAGGAAAAAACATCTGGGGCACATATGGGAAATAAATAAAAATCATCTTTTATTCACCGACCGAATATTCCCTTAAGAACGCTAGCTTTCGGCTTCACCCAATCTGAGGTACACATCCGGCTGACCCGGCAGTAACAACCGCAGAGGTGCTCCCCTTATGCCCTAGCCGAACTAACGAGAACGTAGGGCATAAATACAAGAGCCGGGCAACCCAGCTTGGCCAAAACTTAACTCATATCGATGCATATAATGGCGAAAAAGGTACATGCGGAAGTATAACACATGTGCGGGGCATGATGCCCAGATAAATAATTAAGCTTCTATGAAAGAAGCCCCCAGGTATGATGAGCGCGGCTAGCGCATCCATAATGTGCAGGCAAGGCACAAGTTGGCCCTTGAAGGCCAAGAGAAAGAATAAAGGAGAGAAAGAAAGAAAAACAAGACAAATAATGTATATGCAAAAAATGGACAGAGGAAGGAGACAAACATAGAGTCCGGCGCTAGGCGTAGAATCTTCGGAGCCTGGCTGCGTTCCATGGGTTCGGCTCGAGTCGATTATTCGATGTATCCCGCAGACGGTACGCTCCACCAGTCAGAACTTGGTCAATAATGAAGGGTCCTTCCCATTTGGGCTCGAGCTTGGACTTTTTCTTCTCCAGCAGGCGTAGAACTAACTCGCCAACGTTATAAGTTTTGGCCCGCACTTCTCTGCTTTGGTATCTGCGAGCCTGTTGCTGATAAAATGCGGAACGGGCTTTTGCCACGTCGCGCTCCTCCTCCAGGGTGTCCAGATTGTCCTGCCGATCGAGCTCGGCTTTTCTTTCTTCGTACATGCGCACTCGAGGTGAGTCATGAATTATGTCACAGGGCAAGACTGCCTCTGCGCCGTACACCATAAAGAAGGGTGTATATCCGGTACTACGATTCGACATGGTCCGCAGCCCCTAGAGTACAGAGTCGAGCTCCTCTACCCAGTGCGTGTTAGACTCCGTTAAGGACCGCACTAATCTGGGTTTAATGCCGCTCATGATAAGACCATTTGCTCGCTCAACTTGGCCGTTGGTTTGTGGGTGATAGACGGAAGCATAATCGAGCTTGATGCCCATTTTGCTGCACCAGAGTTTTACCTCATCGGCCGTGAAGTTCGTGCCGTTGTCAGTGATGATGCTGTGGGAGACGCCATAATGGTGTACGACCCCGGATATGAAGTCTATCATCGGTCCGGATTCGGCTGTTTTAACAGGTTTGGCTTCTATCCATTTGGTGAATTTATCCACCATGACCAGTAAGTATTTTTTCTTATGGGTTCCCCCTTTAAGGGGTCCGACCATGTCAAGCCCCCAGACCGTGAAGGGCCATGTAATGGGGATTGTTTGGAGGGCGGTGGGTGGCATGTGGCTTTGATTTGCAAAAAGCTGGCAACCGGCGCAGCGTTGGACCAAGTCCTGTGCATCTGCCCGGGCCGTCGACCAATAGAATCCTGTATGGAAGGCCTTGCTTACAAGAGCCCGGGCTGCGGCGTGGTGGCCGCCGAGTCCGGCGTGAATTTCTGCCAAAAGTTTCCGCCCTTCCTCTTCGGAGATGCACCTTTGAAGGACTCCGGTAGTGCTTTTTTATACAGTTCTCCCACATGGACCCTGTAGGCCTTAGATCACCGCACTATTCAGCGTGCCTTATTTTGATCCTCCGAAAGTTCCTGCCTAGTTAGGTAGGCCAGGAATGGTTCTGTCCACGGGGCTATGATGGCCATTATTATGTGGGCTGAAGGTGTTGCTTCGATGGCAGAGCCTCCGATTATGTCAGAGTGTTCGGTATCGAGCGTTGTGGCTGGGTCCGGACTAATATTGCCGGTGTCCCCCTCCCATACCACGGATGGCTTAAATAACCTCTCTAAAAAGATGTTGGGGGGACCGCATCATGTTTTGCACCGATGCGGGCGAGGATATCCGCCGCCTGATTGTTTTCCCGAGCCACATGGTGAAATTCGAGCCCCTCGAACCGAGCTGACATCTTTAGGACGACGTTATGATAGGACACCATCTTCAGATCCTTGGCATCAAAGTCTCCATTTATTTGGGATATTGCAAGGTTCGAATCCCCACGCACCTCCAGGAGCTTAATGCCCATGGAAACTGCCATCCGAAGTCCATGTAATAGGGCTTCGTATTCGGCTGCATTGTTGGAGTCTGTATACAGTATCTGTAGTACGTATTGAACTGTATCTCCGGTTGGGGATGTCAGGACGATGCCAGCCCCCAGTCCAGCCAGCATTTTGGAGCCGTCAAAGTGCATAATCCAATTGGAGTATGCGTCGTACTCTTTAGGGAGTTCGGCTTCCGTCCATTCGGCGACAAAGTCGGCCAATACTTGCGATTTAATGGCTCGCCGAGGTTTGTATGTTATGTTTAACGGGAGGAGCTCAATGGCCCATTTGGCAATCTGGCCCGTGGCGTCGCGGTTGTTTATAATATCATTGAGTGGCACCTCCGAGGCTACTGTAATCGAACACTCTTGAAAGTAGTGTCGCAGTTTCCGAGATGCCATGAATACCGCATAGGCTATCTTTTGATAATGTGGGTACCGTGATTTGCATGGAGTGAGGACAGTGGATACATAATATACCGGCTTTTGAAGAGGGAATTTATGTCCGTCCGCTTCTCGTTCGACGACGAGCACTGCGCTTACAACTTGATGAATTGCCGCAATGTATAATAGCATTGGTTCGCTGATGTTCGGTGCGGCCAGGATTGGGTTGGTTGCCAGTATGGCTTTTATTTCACCCAATCCGGCTGTGGCAGCGTCCGTCCACTCGAAGTGTTCGGTGCGCCGAAGGAGGCGATAAAGGGGTAATGCCTTTTCTCCTAAGCGGGAGATAAAGCGGCTTAGAGCCGCCACACATCTAGTTAACTTCTGGATTTGTTTGAGGTCTGTTGGGGTAGCCAACTATGACAAAGCTCGGATTTTGGCCGGATTAGCTTCAATACCTCTACTGGAGAAAATGAAACCCAGGAGCTTTCTGGCTGGTACGCCGAAAACGCATTTTTCCGGATTGAGCTTGATGTCGTATGTTTGGAGGTTGTCAAATGTGAGCCTCAAGTCGTCTATCAGAGAGTCGACGTGTTTGGTTTTGACGACCACATCATCTATGTATGCCTCTACTGTTTTGACGATTTGTTTCTCCAGACATGTCTGAATCATGCGCTGATATGTTGCGCCGGTGTTTTTGAGCCCAAAAGGCATTGTGTTGAAACAGAAGGCACCGTATGGTGTGATGAATGCCGTTGTGGCTTGGTCGGACTCCGCCATCTTGATTTGGTGGTAACCGGAGTATGCGTCGAGGAAACACAATGACTCGTGTCCTGCGGTAGCATCGATAATTTGATTAATGCGGGGGAGGGGGAATGGATCCTTTGGGAAAGCTTTATTGAGGTCCTTAAAATCGACACAAAGGCGCCCGGATTTATCCTTCTTTGGTACCATCACCAGGTTTGCTAGCCAGTCCGGGTGTTTTATTTCTCTGATGAATCCGGCCTCCAATAACTTGGCTAGTTCCTCTCCCATGACCTGTCTCTTAGCTTCAGAGAAACGCCGAAGAGCCTGCTTGACTGGCTTGAATCCCTTTAGGATATTGAGGCTGTGTTCGTCCAGTCTCCATGGGATTCCTGGCATGTCTGACGGGTGCTAGGCGAATATGTCCCAATTCTCGCGCAGGAACTCTCATAGTGCGGTGTCCACGATGGGGGTTTAACTGTGCCCCAATGGAGGCTGTTTTTGTAGGGTCCGTTGGGTGGACTTGGAATTTGACTATTTCATCCGCTGGTTTAAAAGAGGTGTACTTGGATCTCTTGTAAAGTATTACGTCGTCCTTGTCCACTGTAGAGCGTAGCGCAGTTAATTCCTTGACCAAAAGGGCTTTGGATAACGCCTCGAGGGCCAATGCGACTGTTTTGTTTTCGACACGGAGTGCTGTATCCGGATCACTAGCGAGAGTGATGATTCCATTGGGCCCGGGCATTTTGAGCTTCATGTACCCATAATGGGGCACGGCTTGGAAGATCGTGAACGCCTCACGTCCTAAAAGGGCGTGGTATCCACTACTAAACGGGGCCACTTGAAATGTAATTTCTTCGGACCTATAGTTCTCCAAGGTGCCGAATACCACATCTAGTGTGATTTTCCCAGCGTAGCGTGCTTCCCGACTGGGGATGATTCCTCTGAAGGTTGTGCTACTTTGCTCAATGCGGTTCTAGTCTATTTCCATCTTTTGAAGAGTTTTCTCATAGATGAGGTTTAATCCACTACCGCCGTCCATGAGTACTTTGGTGAGTCGAAAGCCATCCACGATTGGACTGAGGACCAGTGCGGCTGGTGCTTGATACGTCCATTTTGCATCATGCTTTTATATCGATATTTATTGCATTATGGACTGTTATTTCACTTTATGTCACAATACTTATGGCTATTATCTCTTATTTTACAAGGTTTACATAAGGAGGAAGAATGTTGGCAGCTGGAATTCTGGGCTGGAAAAGGAGCAAATATTAGAGACCTATTCTGTGCAACTCCAAAAGTCCTGAAACTCCACGGAACATCTTAAAATAAATAAAGAAAAATCCTCGCCAAAGATGAAGGCCAGGGGGCCCACACCCTGCTCACGAGGGTGGGGGGTGCGCCCCCTACCTTGTGGGCCCCCTGATGGCTCTCCAACGTCCATCTTCTCCTATATGAAGTCTTTCGATGAGAAAAAAAATCAGAGGGAACCTTTCGGGACGAGACTCCGCCGCCACGAGGCAGAACCTTGGCGGAACCAATCTAGAGCTTTGGCAGAGCTGTTTTGCCGGGGATACTTCCCTCCGGGAGGGGGAAATCATCACCATTGTCATCACCAACGCTCCTCTCATCAGGAGAGGGCAATCTCCATCAACATCTTCACCAGCACCATCTCATCTCCAAACCCTAGTTCATCTCTTGTATCCAATTCTTGTCTCAAAGTCCGAGATTGGTGCTAGTAGGTTGCTAGTAGTGTTGATTACTCCTTGTAGTTGATGCTAGTTGGTTTATTTGGTGGAAGATCATATGTTCAGATCCTATATGCATATTATTACCCCTCTGATTATGAACATGGATATGCTTTGTGAGTAATTACGTTTGTTCCTGAGGACAAGGGAGAAGTCTTGCTATTAGTAGTCATGTGAATTTGGTATTCGTTTGATATTTTGATAAGATGTATGTTGTCTAGCCTCTAGTGGTGTTATGTGAATGTCGACTACATTACGTTTGGGAAGTAATAAGTAGATGATGGGTTGCTAGAGTGACAGAAGCTTAAACCCTAGTTTATGCGTTGCTTCGTAAGGGGTTGATTTGGATCCACATGTTTCATGCTATGGTTAGGTTTACCTTAATACTTTTGTTGTAGTTGCAGATGCTTGCAATAGAGGTTAATCATAAGTGGGATGCTTGTTCAAGTAAGAATAGCACCCAAGCACCGGTCCACCCACATATCAAATTATCAAAGTATCAAATGCGAATCATATGAACGTGATGAAAACTAGCTTGACGATATTCCCATGTGTCCTCGGGAGCACTTTTCCTATTATAAGAGTTTGTTCCGGCTTGTCCTCTGCTATAAAAAGGATTGGGCCACCTTGCTGCACTTTATTTACTTTTGTTACTTGTTGCTCGTTACAATTTATCTTATCACAAAACTATCTGTTACCACTTATTTCAGTACTTGCAGAGAATACCTTGCTGAAAACCGCTTATCATTTCCTTCTGCTCCTCGTTGGGTTCGACACTCTTACTTATCGAAAGGACTACGATAGATCCCCTATACTTGTGGGTCATCAGGACTCTTTTCTGGCACCGTTGCCGGGGAGTGTAGCGCCTTTGGTAGGTGGAATTTGGTAAGGAAAAATTTATATAGTGTGCTGAAATTTACTGTCACTTGTTACTATGAAAAGTAATTCTCTGAGGGGCTTGTTCGGGGTATCTTCACCCCGTCCAGTAGAGCAAAGAGTTGCTCCTCAACCTACTGAACCTATTGAAAATGAAACTCCTTTTGAATTTCCTTCGGGTATGATGGAAAAACTGCTAGCTATCCCTTTTACAGGAGATGGAACAAAGCATCCTGATGAGCACTTAATATATGTGGATGAAGTTTGTGGATTATTTAAGCTTGCAGGTATACCCGATGATGTTGCTAAGAAGAAGGTCTTTCCTTTATCTTTGAAGGGAGACACATTGATATGGTATAGGCTATGTGATGATATGAGATCATGGAACTATAAAAGATTGAAGTTGGAATTTCATCAAAAGTATTACCCTATGCATCTTGTTCATCATGATCGCAATTATATATATAATTTATGGCCTCGCGAAGGAGAAAGCATCTCTCAAGCTTGGGGGAGGCTTAAATCAATGTTATATCATGCCCCAATCATGAGCTCTCGAGAGAAATAATTATGCAAAGTTTTTATGCTCGGCTTTCTCATAATAATCAAACCATGCTCGATACTTCTTGTGCTGGCTCTTTTATGATGAAGACTATTGAATTCAGATGGAATTTATTGGATAGGATTAAACGCAACTCTGAAGATTGGGACCTCGACGAAGGTAAGGAGTCAGGTATGACACCTAAGTTTAATTGTGTTAAATCTTTTATGGACACCGATATTTTCCATAAGTTTAGCACTAAATATGGACTTGACTCTGAGATAGTAGCTTCTTTCTGTGAATCTTTTGCTACTTATGTTGATCTCCCTAAGGAGAAGTGGTTTAAATATCATCCTCCCATAGAAGTAAAAGTAGCTGCACCTATTAAAGTTGAAGAAAAGACTGCCACTTATAATGATCCTATTGTTCCTACTTCTTATGTTGAGAAACCACCTTTCCCTATTAGAATAAAGGATCATGCTAAAGCTTCATCTGTTGTTCGTAAAAGCAATATTAGAACTTATACACCCCCTGAGCAAGTTAAGGTAGAACCTAATATTGCTATTGTCAAAGATCTCTTGTCTGATAATATTGATGGGCATGTTATTCAGTTTGAAGGTGAAACTGCTAGAATTGCTAAACCTTGTGCTAAAGATAAACATAGACCTGCGGTAGGCATGCCTGTTATTTCTGTTAAAATAGGAGATCATTGTTATCATGGCTTATGTGATATGGGTGCGAGTGCTAGTGTTATACCGCATACTTTATACGAAGAAAGTAAGAATGAAATTGCACCTGCTGAGTTAGAAGGTATTGATGTCACAATTAAACTTGCCAATAGAGATACTATTTCACCAATTGGAATTGTTAGAGATGTTGAAGTCTTGTGTGGGAAAACTAAATATCTTGCTGATTTTCTTGTTCTTACTTCTCCGCAGGATAGCTTTTGTCCCATTATATTTGGTAGACCCTTCTTGAACACTGTTAATGCTAGGATAGATTGCGAAAAGAATGTTGTTACTATTGGATTGGATGATATGGTTCATGATTTTAATTTCTCTAAATTTAGTAAACAACATCGTGAGGAAGAATTACCTAGTAAGGATGAAATTATTGGTGTTGCTTCTATTGCCGTACCTCCTAGTGATCCTTTAGAACACTATTTGCTAGACCATGAAAATGACGTGTTCATGAATGAAAGAAGGGAAATAGATGAAGTATTCTTTAAACAGGAACCTATTCTGCAACACAATTTGCCTATTGAAATTTTATGGGATCCTCCTCCACCCAAGGGTGATCCCGTGTTTGAGCTTAAACCGTTGCCTGATAATCTTAAACATGCTTATCTTAATGAAAAGAAGATATATCCTGTTATTAATAGTGCTAACCTTACAGAGCATGAAGAAGAAAGATTATTGAAAACTTTGAAGAAGCATCGTGCTGCTATTGGATATACTCTTGATGATCTTAAGGGCATTAGTCCCACTCTATGTCAACATAAAATAAATTTGGAAGCAGATGCCAAGCCATTTCGTGATCCTCAACGACGTTTGAATCCTAAAATGAAAGAAGTGGTAAGAAAAGAAATACTCAAGCTTCTGGAGGCAGGTATAATTTATCCCGTTGCTGATAGTCAGTGGGTAAGTCCTGTCCATTGTGTCCCTAAGAAGGGAGGTATTACTGTTGTTCCTAATGATAAAGATGAATTGATTCCACAAAGAATTATTACAGGTTATAGAATGGTAATTGATTTCCGTAAATTAAATAAGGCTACTAAGAAAGATCATTACCTCTTACCTTTTATAGATCAAATGCTAGAAAGATTATGCAAACATACACACTATTGCTTTCTAGATGGTTATTCTGGTTTCTCTCAAATACCTGTGTCGGCTAGAGATCAATCAAAGACTACTTTTACATGCCCTTTTGGTACTTTTGCTTATAGACGTATGCCTTTTGGTTTATGTAATGCACCTGCTACCTTTCAAAGATGCATGATGGCTATATTCTCTGACTTTTGTGAAAAGATTTGTGAGGTTTTCATGGATGATTTTTTCGTCTATGGTTCCTCTTTTGATGATTGCTTGAGCAATCTTGATCGAGTTTTGCAGAGATGTGAAGAAACTAACCTTGTCTTGAATTGGGAAAAGTGCCACTTTATGGTTAATGAAGGTATTGTCTTGGGGCATAAAGTTTCTGAAAGAGGTATTGAAGTTGATAAAGACAAGGTCGATGCTATTGAAAAGATGCCATGTCCCAAGGACATCAAAGGTATAAGAAGTTTCCTTGGTCACACCGGATTTTACAGGAGGTTCATTAAGGACTTCTCAAAAATTTCTCGGCCTCTGACTAATTTATTTCAAAAAGATATACCATTTGTCTTTGATGATAATTGTGTGGAAGCATTTGAAACACTTAAGAAAGCATTAGTCTCTGCACCTGTTGTTCAACCACCTGATTGGAATTTACCCTTTGAAATTATGTGTGATGCTAGTGATTATGCTGTAGGTGCTATTCTAGGGCAAAGAGTTGATAAGAAATTGAATGTTATTCATTATGCTAGTAAGACTCTAGACAATGCTCAAAGAAATTATGCTACTACTGAAAAAGAGCTTTTAGCAGTTGTATTTGCTTGTGATAAGTTCAGACCTTATATTGTTGATTCTAAAGCAACTATTCACACTGATCATGCTGCTATTAAATACCTTATGGAAAAGAAAGATGCTAAATCTAGACTTATTAGATGGGTTCTCTTGCTACAAGAATTTGATTTGCATATTGTTGATAGAAAGGGAGCTGAGAACCCCGTTGCGGACAACTTGTCTAGGTTAGAGAATGTTCTTGATGACCCACTACCTATTAATGATAGCTATCCTGATGAAAAATTAAATGTTATAAGTACTTCTCGTAGTACTCAATGGTATGCTGATTATGCTAATTATATTGTTGCAATTTTATACCACCTAGCTTCACATACCAGCAAAAGAAAAAGTTTTTCTATGACTTGAGACATTACTTTTGGGATGACCCACATCTTTATAAAGAAGGAGTAGATGGTGTTATTAGACGTTGTGTACCTGAGCATGAACAGGAACAGATCCTACGCAAGTGTCATTCCGAGTCTTGTGGAGGACACCATGCTGGAGATAGAACTGCACATAAGGTATTGCAATCTGGTTTTTATTGGCCTACTCTCTTCAAGGATGCCCGTAAGTTTGTCTTGTCTTGTGATGAATGTCAAAGAATTGGTAATATTAGTAGACGTCAAGAAATGCCTATGAATTATTCACTCGCTATTGAACCATTTGATGTTTGGGGCTTTGATTATATGGGACCTTTTCCTGCCTCTAATGGATATACACATATTTTAGTTGTTGTTGATTACATTACTAAGTGGGTAGAAGCTATTCCAACTAGTAGTGCTGATCATAACACTTCTATTAAAATGCTTAGAGAAGTTATTTTTCCGAGGTTTGGAGTCCCTAGATATTTAATGACTGATGGTGGTTCACACTTTATTCATGGTGCTTTCTGTAAAATGCTTGCTAAATATGATGTTAATCATAGAATTGCATCTCCTTATCACCCACAGTCTAGTGGTCAAGTAGAGTTGAGAAATAGAGAGCTCAAATTAATTTTGCAAAAGACTGTTAATAGGTCTAGAAAGAATTGGTCCAAGAAACTTGATGATGCATTATGGGCTTATAGAACTGCATACAAAAATCCTATGGGCATGTCTCCATGTAAAATGGTTTATGGAAAAGCATGTCACTTACCTCTCAAACTAGAACATAAGGCATATTGGGCTATTAAAGAGCTCAACTATGATTTTAAACTTGCCGGTGAGAAGAGGTTATTTGATATTAGCTCACTTGATGAATGGAGAACCCAAGCTTATGAAAATGCCAAGTTGTTTAAAGGAAAAGTTAAAAGATGGCATGACAAAAGGATACAAAAGCGTGAGTTTAATGTAGGTGATTATGTATTACTATACAACTCTCGTTTAAGATTTTTTGCAGGTAAACTTCTCTCTAAATGGGAAGGCCCCTATGTTATCGAAGAGGTCTATCGTTCCGGTGCCATAAAGATTAACAACTTCGAAGGCACAAATCCGAAGGTGGTAAACGGTCAAAGAATCAAACATTATATCTCAGGTAATCCCATAAATGTTGAAACCAATATTATTGAAACGTAACCCCGGAGGAATACATAAGGGACACTTTCCGGAATGTTTCATACTCCGAAAAGGAATAGGTATGTGGTACGGTAAGTAAACCGAATCCAAAACAATTTTTAAGGCAATATTTATCCGTTTTGGAATATTTAGAAAAATAGAAAAATAAGTAACAGTCCGGGAAGGACACGAGGGTCCCACAATGGAGGTGGGCGCGCCCCCCTACCTCGTGAGCACCTCGTGTGCCTTCCGGACTCTGTTTTCTTTCATGTTACGTATTTTGGTCGGTAAAAAATCATTATATAACCTCCCGAAGGTTTTGACTCCAGTATCACGCAAACCTCCTCTGTTCTTGTTTCGAGCTGTTTTCTGTCAGGGTTTTCCAAGCTAGGCATCATGTCGTCTCCCTCCTCCAACAATGGTGACAACGATGCTTGGCTAATGAAGATAGATCTAAAGAGGGAAGAACCCACGAGGGTCAACAAGGATGAAAGGATCCAGAAGGCCATGGAGGATCAAGCTCCGGCAGCAAAATACATCCTTCAACTTAATCATAACCTTCTTACCCCAACTGAGATCAAAGCTTTCAAGATGATTGAATTAGCTCATATACAAAACAAGTATCTCACACAAGAAAATATTTTGTTGAAGGAGCATATTGTCGCACTCAAGGGCATTATTCGCAAGCTGGAGGACCTCTTACGCTCGATGTGCGATTACCCGTCACCTCCACCTTCTTCACCGACAAAGGAGATATAATCACATGGGTATGGGCACTCCCCTTGGCAACTGCCAAGCTTGGGGGAGGTGCCCCGGTATCGTATCACAATCACAACTCCTATCTTTATCGTTTTTCTTAGTTCGATCCTATTAGTAGTATCTTGATCTAGTAGAATAAAGTTTATGGCATGATCTAGTTTTGAGTTTTGCGTTATGATCTCTCTTTGTAATCGAGTCCGTGAGTTATATATAATAAAGATTAGTGTTGAGTCAAGGGCTTGATTATTTTGCCATGATCTTGGGTGAATAAAAGAAAAGAGAAAAAGAATAAAAAGAAACAAAGAGTTCATATTGATCTTATTGAGAGTAATGACTTCACATAGAAAGAGTATGATGATTACAAGTTGTTGGGAGTTGGTAGACATAGCCTTGGTCATCGTTGCAATTAATAGGAAGTAATAAGGAAAGAGAGGTTTCACATATAGATATATTATCATTGGCATCTTTTATGATTGGGAGCACTCATTAAAATATGACATGCTAAAGAGTTGATGTTGGACAAGGAAGACAACGTAATGAGTTATGTCTTTCTTATATCTGAGATAAAGTATGTTGTCATGGATCCTCTAACTTGTTGAGCTTGCCTTTCCCCCTCATGCTAGCCAAATTCTCAGCACCAAGTAGAAATACTACTTGTGCTTCCAAATACCCTTAAACCAGTTTTGCCATGAGAGTCCACCATATCTACCTATGGATTGAGTAAGATCCTTCAAGTAAGCTGTCATCGGTGCAAAGCAATAAAAATTGCTCTAAATATGTATGATTGATTGGTGTGGGAGAAATAAGCTTTATACGATCTTGTGATGTGGAAGTAATAAAAGCGACGGACTGCATAATAGAGGTTCATATCACAAGGGGCAATATAAAGTGACGTTCTTTCGCATTGAGATTTTGTGCATCCAACCATAAAAGCGCATGGCAACCTCTGCTTCCCTCTGCGAAGGGCCTATACTTTATTATTATCTTCTATCTTATGCAAGAGTCATGGTGATCTTCACCTTTCCTTTTTCATTTTGTCCTTCGGCAAGCTCAGCATGTTGGAAAGAACATAATATATATATATATCTAATTGGATGTAGGGGAGCATGAACCATTATTGTTGACATTACCCTTGAGGTAAAAGGTTGTGGGGCAAAACTATAAGCCCCTATCTTTCTCTGTGTCCGATTAAAACTCCGTAACCACAAGTATTGCGTGCGTGTTAGCAATTATGGAGGACTAAATGATAGTTGAGTATGTGGACTTGCTTTTTAGCTCTGACATAGACTCTTTCCGATGTTATGATAAATTGCAATTGCTTCAATGACTGAGATTATAGTTTGTCGGAGCCCAGTAAGGTTTATGATTTATACTTTTGCATTGTGAATAGATCATCACTTGAACATAAGCAATCATATGACAAAATATATATATGTTGCTGTTATGAGAATAATCATGATGCCTTCATGTCCGTATTTTATTTTTATCGACGCCTCTACCTCTAAACATGAGGACATATTTATTGTTATCAGCTTTTCGCTTGAGGACAAGCGAGGTCTAAGCTTGGGGGAGTTGATACGTCCATTTTGCATCATGCTTTTATATCGATATTTATTGCATTATGGACTGTTATTTCACTTTATGTCACAATACTTATGGCTATTCTCTCTTATTTTACAAGGTTTACATAAGGAGGGAGAATGCCGGCAGCTGGAATTCTGGGCTGGAAAAGGAGCAAATATTAGAGACCTATTCTACGCAACTCCAAAAGTCCTGAAACTCCACGGAACATCTTAAAATAAATAAAGAAAAATCCTCACCAAAGATGAAGGCCAGGGGGCCCGCACCCTGCTCACGAGGGTGGGGGCACGCCCCCCTACCTCGTGGGTCCCCTGGTGGATCTCCGACGTCCATCTTCTCCTATATGAAGTCTTTCAATGAGAAAAAAATCAGAGGGAACCTTTTGGGACGAGACTTCGCCGCCACGGGGCGGAACCTTGGCGGAACCAATCTAGAGCTCCGGCAGAGCTGTTCTGCCGGGGATACTTCCCTCCAGGAGGGGGAAATCATCACCATCATCATCACCAACGCTCCTCTCATCGGGAGAGGGCAATCTCCATCAACATCTTCACCAGCACCATCTCATCTCCAAACCCTAGTTCATCTCTTGTATCCAATTCTTGTCTCAAAGTCCAAGATTGGTGCTAGTAGGTTGCTAGTAGTGTTGATTACTCCTTGTAGTTGATGCTAGTTGGTTTATTTGGTGGAAGATCATATGTTCAGATCCTATATGCATATTATTACCCCTCTGATTATGAACATGGATATGCTTTGTGAGTAATTACGTTTGTTCCTGAGGACACGGGAGAAGTCTTGCTATTAGTAGTCATGTGAATTTGGTATTCGTTTGATATTTTGATAAGATGTATGTCTTCACCAGCACCATCTCATCTCCAAACCCTAGTTCATCTCTTGTATCCAATTCTTGTCTCAAAGTCCAAGATTGGTGCTAGTAGGTTGCTAGTAGTGTTGATTACTCCTTGTAGTTGATGCTAGTTGGTTTATTTGGTGGAAGATCATATGTTCAGATCCTATATGCATATTATTACCCCTCTGATTATGAACATGGATATGCTTTGTGAGTAATTACGTTTGTTCCTGAGGACACGGGGAGAAGTCTTGCTATTAGTAGTCATGTGAATTTGGTATTCGTTTGATATTTTGATAAGATGTATGTTGTCTAGCCTCTAGTGGTGTTATGTGAACGTCGACTACATAACACTTCACCATTATTTGGGCCTAGAGGAAGGCATTGGGAAGTAATAAGTAGATGATGGGTTGCTAGAGTGACAGAAGCTTAAACCCTAGTTTATGCGTTGCTTCGTAAGGGGCTGATTTGGATCCACATGTTTCATGCTATGGTTAGGTTTACCTTAATACTTTTGTTGTAGTTGTGGATGCTTGCAATAGAGGTTAATCATAAGTGGGATGCTTGTTCAAGTAAGAACAGCACCCAAGCACCGGTCCACCCACATATCAAATTATCAAAGTATCGAACGCGAATCATATGAACGTGATGAAAACTAGCTTGACGATATTCCCATGTGTCCTCGGGAGCGCTTTTCCTATTATAAGAGTTCGTTCTGGCTTGTCCTTTGCTATAAAAAGGATCGGGCCACCTTGCTGCACTCTATTTACTTTTGTTACTTGTTGCTCGTTACAATTTATCTTAGCACAAAACTATCTGTTACCACTTATTTCAGTACTTGCAGAGAATACCTTGCTGAAAACCGCTTATCATTTCATTCTGCTCCTCGTTGGGTTCGACACTCTTACTTATCGAAAGGACTACGATAGATCCCCTATACTTGTGGGTCATTAGTGCTCGGGCTATTTGGAATTATGTTCATCACTGGCATTGAAGGTGATAGCCGTGTCGCTCCATGGATTTATTGCTGCCACGTGGCAGATTTCGGCAATCCTGCGGAGTGTTCTCTTGTGCCTATTATTTGATGCGAAGGTCTCAAAGACTGTTAATACCGTATTGTTATCCATGGGATGGTGCTCTGTGGAATCTGGGATGAGAAGATCCTCACCGCTTCTGGCCACCTACCGGAGTATGCAACATGCTCTAAGACTGTGTGTTGGTATGGTATCCGCCGTACTATGAATTTTGCAGGGGCCGTTAAGCCATCCCTCCAATACGGTTCCGTGCCCTGTAGAGGGTTTTTGTTTCTTTGTAACAAACTCAGGTGTCTTATGATAGTGCACCCTTTTGCTTCGGACTGGGTGTATATTCTGAGCCAGATTATCCCAAAATTTTGTTTCGGTTTTCCAGGCGTTTTCCATCCCACAGTACTTTTGTACTATGGACGCCAAGTTAGCGAAGCGTGATATGTCACGACGACTTATGGCATTAAGGATTCCCTTGTCCATGCAGTTATTGCAAAAAAGTGAGACCGTGTCTTCCTCGCGGTAGTCCTTAACCTTGTTCATCACAAGGAGGAATCTGGCCCAATAATGATGTACTGTTTCATGGGGCTCCTGCCTGATGTTGGAAAGATTGTTTATGTCTGGGTGGGTGGGTGGTTTTGAGTTCGAACCCCTACCCGATCTGAGACCCAGGGGCCGAGGAGTTTCCAATCTTGGAAGTTCAGATTCCGGGATGTTGCCCGATGAGTCTGGCCCGCTGCCTGACTCTAGGTTCAGGGTTTGGGTGATGTCCTCCCATAAACGGGTATCCAGCTTGGAGAGCTCAGGAATTCAGACATAGTTAGTCCTCAAGATAGAGGAGGAATCGCCGCATTGTTCCTCCACCACCGCGACATGATGGGTGACCGGTGGAGAATTAATCTCCCTTTGATCGGGTTTAAGCCCAATCCGATCATAGTCCGTAGCGACTCCCAAGGCGGCGATGCGATCCAAGAGTTCGTTTAGGGAAGAGAGCTCCATTGGATCCATCTGCTCGGTGAATTCCGAGCCGACGTGGAGGCTGTTTTTGATGACCTGAGAAGTCATCATCGGTGCAGCGGCCGAACAGGCGGTCATGACGAAACTGCCTAGCCAGAGAGTTTGGCCGACAACCAAAGATCCCCCGGCGGTAATGTTGTTTTTAACAATGAGATGAGGCATCCTTCCTTACGGCGACGTCACAGAGGAACTCTCAATGAAAGCACCAATGTCGGTGTCAAAACCGGCTGATCTCGGGTAGGGGGTAAGGCGGATGGTAACAGGAGGCAGGGGACACGATGTTTTACCCAGGTTCGGGCCCTCTTAATGGATATAAAACCCTACGTCCTGCTTGATTTATTCTTGATGATATGAGTATTATAAGAGTTGATCTACCACGAGATCGGAGAGGCTAAACCCTAGAAGCTAGCCTATGGTATGATTGTATGTTGTCCTACGGACTAAAACCCTCCGGTTTATATAGACACCTGAGGGGGCTAGGGTTACACAAGGTCGGTTACAAAGGAGGAGATATACATATCCGTATTGCCTAGCTTGCCTTCCACGCCAAGTAGAGTCCTATCCGGACACGGGACGAAGTCTTCAATCTTGTATCTTCATGGTCCAACAGTCCGGCCAAAGGATATAGTCTGGCTGTCCAGAGACCCCCTAATCCAGGACTCCCTCACCCAAGCTTAGGGTTTTGCATATCATTAACACAATTCACATGAAGAGAATTTATAATAACATCATTGCAATCATGCTTTTCATCGAAGGAACTATTAAGTATGGGTGCAATAGAAACGATCTCATGTTTAACATAAGGAACTATAGCAAATTCATCTTCATAAATATTGGCGTCATGGCCACAAGAATAGCAAGCATCATTTTCATCAGGGGATATTTCAATCAAATCACCGGAATCGTAATTATCTATAGATTCATGCATATCATTATTTTCTTCCAAAGCAACGGTCATTCTTTCAATAAATTCTTTGACATAGACATTATGAGCATAGTTTTCATAGCAATATTTAAGTATGTCAAAATTTTCAGATTCGTAGATAGTAATATCATATTTTTCAATCAAAGAAGCAACTTCATAAGCACCCTTAAAAGCAACAAATTCTTCAATTCGTTTGATATCGTAGTAACTATAAACACCCTTTGCATAAAAAGATAAGATTTCAATATCATTAAACTCACATAGGTAGGGGAGGTGTTTTTAGGATTCTTAGAGCAACAAGTAAAATCACCAATTTCACAAACATTCCAAGCAAAACACAGCAATCTATTTATTTGATTCCATAAGAGTCTCCCTTTTCAGACAAACGGTGACGCACAAAATGAGCATGATCATCTAAAGATTTCCCATCAACTAGGCTAGTTGGGGTATTAGCACGAGCGCATAAGGATCGAAGATGATCTAAGTAGGACACTTTAAGTGGATCCATATCAATAGATTTTTAGCAAGCAAAGATGCAAGCAAATAGAAGGCACATGGAAACACAAACAAGGATACATACGGGAAGAAGGCAAACAAAATAAGAGGCAAAAAGGGAAAGAGAAGGAGGACGGAGAGAGAGGGCAAATAAAACGGCAAGGGTGAAGTGGGGGAGAGGAAAACGAGAGGCAAATGGAAAATAATGTAATGCGGGAGATAATGGTTTGTGATGAGTACTTGGTATGTTGACTTTTGCATAGACTCCCCGGCAACGGCGCCAGAAATCCTTCTTGCTACCTCTTGAGTACTGCGTTGGTTTTCCCTTGAAGAGGAAAGGGTGATGCAGCAAAGTAGCGTAAGTATTTCCCTCAGTTTTTGAGAACCAAGGTATCAATCAAGTAGGAGGCCACGCACGAGTCCCTCGCACCTACACAAACAAATAAAATCCTCGCAACCAACGCAATAAAGGGGTTGTAAATCCCTTCACGGTCACTTACAAAAGTGAGATCTGATAGATATGATAAGATAATATTTTTGGTATTTTTATGATAAAGATGCAAAGTAAAGAAAGCAAAATAAATGGAAAAGGAAATAGCTTGTTGACGGAAGATTAATATGATGGAAAATAGACCCGGGGCCATAGGTTTCACTAGTGGCTTCTCTCGAGAGCATAAGTATTATGGTGGGTAAACAAATTACTGTTGAGCAATTGATAGAATTGAGCATAGTTATGAGAATATCTAGGTACGATCATGTATATAGGCATCACGTCTGAGACAAGTAGACCGACTCCTGCCTGCATCTACTACTATTACTCCACACATTGACCGCTATCTAGCATGCATCTAGAGTATTAAGTTCAAAAGAACAGAGTAACGCTTTAAGCAAGATGACATGATGTAGAAGGATAAACTCATGCAATATGATATAAACCCCATCTTGTTATCCTCGATGGCAACAATACAATACGTGCCTTGCTGCCCCTATTGTCACCGGGAAAGGACACCGTAAGATTGAACTCAAAGCTAAGCACTTCTCCCATTGCAAGAAAGATCAATCTAGTAGGCCAAACCAAACTGATAATTCGAAGAGACTTGCTAAGATAACCAATCATACATAAAAGAATTCAGAGAATATTCAAATATTGTTCATAGATAAACTTGATCATAAACCCACAATTCATCGATCTCAACAAACACATCGCAAAAGAAGATTACATCGAATAGATCTCCACAAGAGAGGGGGAGAACTTTGTATTGAGATCCAAAAAGAGAGAATAAGCCATCTAGCTAATAACTATGGACCCGAAGGTCTAAAGTAAACTACACACACTTCATCGGAGAGGCTATGGTGTTGATGTAGAAGCCCTCCGTGATTGATGCCCCCTCCGGCAGAGCTCCAAAACAGGCCCCAAGATGGGATCTCACGGGTACAGAAAGTTACGGCGGTGGAATTAGGGTTTTGGCTCGTATCTGGTAGTTTGGGGATACGTAGGTATATATAGGAGGAAGAAGTACGTCAGTGGAGCAACGTGGGCCCCACGAGGGTGGAGGGCGCGCCTTGGGGGGGGGGGGGTTAGGCGCGCCCCCTAACTCGTGTCCTCCTGGTTTCTTTCTTGACGTAGGGTCCAAGTCCTCTGGATCATGTTCGTTCCGAAAATCACGTTCCCGAAGGTTTCATTCCGTTTGGACTCCGTTTGATATTCTTTTTCTGCGAAACTCTGAAATAGGCAAAAAACAACAATTCTGGGCTGGGCCTCCAGTTAATACATTAGTCCCAAAAATAATATAAAAGTGTATAATAAAGCCCAATAATGTCCAAAATAGGATATAATATAGCATGGAACAATAAAAACTTATAGATACGTTGGAGACGTATCACACAGTTCGGGACCCCCTACCTGGGATCCGCCGGTTTTGACACCGACATTGGTGCTTTCATTGAGAGTTCCACTTTGCCGTCGACAAAAGGTTCGATGGCCCCTTCAATCACAAATAACGACGCTGTCCAAAGAGGAACCTTCCTCCCTAGACAAATCTTCATATTCGGCGGCTTCGTACTGCGGGCCAACTCGCTTGGCCATTTGGAGTAGATCGACAGCTACGCCCCTGGCCATCAGGTCAGATTCGGAAGCTTGAATTACGTCGTGGACATCCGTGGAGATTTGATCTTCAACGGATTCGAGACCACGGCAACCGCTCCCCATCGCCTCGATGAACATGGCTTAAACCTGTCATCGGGCCGCATCCAGGAGATAGCTCCTGTAGAAGCTCTGGCCTTAAATCCGGAGCAGATCAAGTCGCCCGAAGATGGGAAGCTCGACCCCATCACAGGGGCTACCGATTCCGCGGCGCTGGAGCCGCACGCAGATTCCACTTCATACGGTATCTGCATCAACAGAACCTCGGACTTGCCTCCAATGTCGAACTCCGAACCCTGCGAGCCCGCGTATACCGAACTCGATCGGTTATCGATCTTCAAGTTCAGCGCCGCAGATGTCTTCCAACACTCGCCCATGGGTGACATACTAAACTCGCTAAAAAACCTATCCCTGGCAGACGACTCGTCGCCGAACTATGTTCGGTTCGAACTTTCAGCGGACGATGGAGGATTTTGTTCCCCACCCGCCACCCACTTCATAGCCACTATTGAAGACCTAACCAACATGCCCGACCCTCCCCCCGAAGACACTGACGGTGTGGACGGCGATAAGGGGCAGGGCCAGAGCTTACTACCCTCTCGACACGGAATGACCACTTCATGGTATGACATGTGCAGGATAGACACACCTTACAACGCTCTCGACGATGACAAGGAGGATCAGGTCGAGAATAAACCGCCTGGTACACAGCCCGGACACCGGCTCCCTAGGTCACATCGCCCAAGAGAAAACACTGCCAGCACCAGAGAAGACGATACTTTGGACAACAAAGACCCTGTTGAGGTAGAATCTGAGGAGGAGGAACAGGAAGGCAGGCAAGATAGCTTTGTTGAACAGACCACATATGGGGACTCGGAGGACAACAATTATCTCCCACTCTCCGAGGAAGAGGAGATCCTCAGCAACGAGGATTTTATCATGCCCAAGGAACCTCTTGAGCAGGAGCGCTTCAAAAGCCGGCTTATAGCCACTGCAATGAGCCTAAGAAAGAAGCAACTGCAGCTTCAAGCAAACCAAGATTTGCTCAACGATAGATGGACCGAGGTCTTGGCCGCTGAAGAATACGGCCTTAGCAGCCTAGTCAAAAGCCACCCCAAGAATAGGTGGCTCCCTCAATACGATGGCAGAGCGATGGAACCCATACCACCATCGAACAATGCGGCAGGCCGACCACAGTTCGGTCCAGACAAAGCAGCAGCCCAAGCAGAGCACCATACCAACCCATACGGCATTCAAAACAAAACAGCTCGGGGGAATACCCGCGATATCAACCAAGACACGGAGGGTAGAGCAGGACGCACAAGATCGATGTACAGATCACAAAGATATTCCCCGACCGACGATGATGGTCGCTTATTCGGACGCTATAAAACCAACCATGTCCGGTTCAAGCGCCGTAAACGGAGCCCGCTGGAGGTGCTCCATAGTGTGGCCCAACATAGAGGAGCCTCACACCCTCTTTGCTTCACTAACGAAGTAATGGAGCACGAATTTCTAGACGAGTTTAAACCCATCAACATCGAATCATACGATGGAACAACAGATCCCGTGGTATGGATCGAGCATTACCTCCTCCATATTCACATGGCCCGTGGAGACGACCTCCACGCCATTAATTACCTACCTCTCAAGCTTAAAGGGCCAGCTCGGTACTGGCTAAACAGTTTGCCAGAAAATTCCATTGGCAACTGGGAAGATTTGGAAGACGCCTTTCGAGACAATTTCCAGGGAACATATGTCCGGCCATTATATGCAGATGACTTAAGTCACATTGTCCAGGAGCCCGACGAGTTAGCCAGGGAGCTTTGGACCAGGTTCTTAGTCAAAAAGAACCAAATTGTTGACTGTCCAGACGCAGAAGCCCTTGCGGCCTTTAGACATAGCGTCCGGGATGAATGGCTAGCACGCCACCTCGGCCAGGAAGGACCCAAATCCATGGCAGCCCTTACCGCTCTAATGACCCGCTTCTGCGCGGGAGAAGACAACTGGCTTGCTCGTAAAAGCAACGATGCCAGCGGCCCGAGCACTTCCGAAATCTGAGATGGCAACGGAAAGCCACGACGAACCGAACACAACAGTCGTAGTAATATATGCAACACATCGGTGAACGCCGGATTTCAGAATCCGAAGCCCGGTCAACGGAAGAAGCCACTAAAGGCAAACTAGGATGGACCATCCACCCTTGACAGGATATTGGACCGACATTGTCAGATTCACGGTCACCCCGACAGGCCAGCCAATCATACCAACCGAAATTGTTGGGTATTCAAGCAGGCAGGCAAGCTTAACACTGACCACAAGGGGAGGAGCCCACCAGGCGATAAAGACGACGGATTGGCTCGCCAGAAGAACGCCAGGGGCCAGAAACAGTTCCCCTCCGATGTTCGACCACTCCCGGAACGCAAGTAGCAGTTCGTCTTGCGCCACCCACGTGCTGTACTGGCAAAATTTGCACCACGCACACATCACTACGCACTCAAGATACCATGGGCATCGGCGGAAGCACAATACGGACCACCCTACAAGCATTCCCGTAACGTTTCTTATCTGCTTACCTTATTTTTCTGTATCATCCCTAAAGAATAGGTGACCAGCTGGACATCATCTACAATGGACTCTATCGAACTTCGGATCCGTATGCTCACCTAAGGGGCTACTTCCGTTAAGGATTCCCCTCCCCGAGGACAGGCGACGCAGACATGCAACAGGAGGTCCAAAACAACTTTTTGTGGACTACACTCTTTATTCCGAGCCTGTACTATGCCCTCTTTCCTCTGATCCCGACCCCGAGCATGTCAAATAGCCGGGTTCACGGTTTCTTTTATTATTATATATATACATAAATTTATCATTGGCACATCACTCCGTTCTCAGTAGGTCTCATTCGAACCAATCTTTCATACTCTTTTAACAATAAGTACGGCCTTAACGGCTGCTCTGCAGATACACCTCGGCATACCCTGCCAGGGGCTCGGCATGGGAATGAATGAGCTGCCAGTAAAAGTCCGAACAACTCTATAGCGTACTTCAGCATCGCAAGTTTGGCCTTATATGCATCAGCTCCAAATAATTGTCTTGGGTCAATAGTTGGGTTGCCTGGCTCCTGTGTTTGCTACCTTACGTTCCGCTCTATCGGCTAGGGGAGTAAAGGGAGAACTACTGCGATTGTGCTCTGGCCTAGACCGGACGAGCACGTCAGTAGAGAAAGCCGAAAACTGACTGTCATGATGCGGCGAGAGCTGGTCAACCACTTGACGACTTATTGGAATCTTTAGCGATTCTCCGTGTAACACGAGGGATCTTTTTTAGATCAGATATGCAAGGCACCACACGCCGCATACACGCCAGGGGCTATGTCATAGCCCCACCATAAAACTCCTATGGTTAAGTGAAAGTGTTAACGCCTTATAGTCCAATTGCCTGGTTCGCCGCATTATCACCTCCTTCATGGATCAAGACGTTGGATAAAGAGTGATTAAATGTTTTTCCGAACACCCCCATACTTCCTACAAGGGGGCTGAAGCCGACGACTGGAAAACTTTCAGATTATATTAAAACGACCGCACAGGAGGAATTCAAGCTCTTCGAGCAAAACATAAATAGATTAAATATAAAGTTGTCTCTTACAATCATCATACACCTCACTTGAACATTATGTTTTTCGATCATTGACCCTCTATCAAGCGGGCGGCCTCCATGACGTCTTCAAAATAACTCTCCGGTTCCGGACGGTCCCTACCTTCTGGCGGACCCTTCGTGGCGACGTCGATGGCCTTCATCTTTCCCTAGAATGTCTTGACTCGGGAAAGGGCCATCCATGCACCTTCAATGCATGCCGATCGCTTCGCAACATTGATTCGCGGCACCATGTCGACAAGCTTCTGCACCAAACCGAAATAGCTACTCGGCACAGGCTCGGTTGGCCACAGCCAAATTATAACATCCCTCATGGCAGCACCAGATACCCTATGAAGTTCAGCCCATTGGGACATCTGTTCATTGAGCAGCAACGGGCACTTCAACGCACCGAACTATGACCAAAAAAGCTTCTCCGTTGCATATCCAGCTCGCGCTTGGTAATACCGCACTGCATCGGAAGAACTCTTCGGCAAGTCCAAATACTTGTCCGGAGAACTCCACACTTGGTTCAGCTGAGCATAGTCCGGGTCGCCGAATGATACGTCTCCGTCGTATCTACTTTTCCAAAAACTTTTGCCCTTGTTTTGGACTCTAACTTGCATGATTTGAATGGAACTAACCCGGACTGACGCTGTTTTCAGCAGAATTACCATGGTGTTATTTATGTGCAGAAACAAACGTTCTCGGAATGACCTGAAACTTCACGGAGCAACTTTTTGGAATATATAAAAGATACCCGCAAAAGATGAAGGCCAGGGGGCCCACCACCTGTCCACGAGGGTGGGGGGCGCGCCCCCTACCTCGTGGGCCCCCTGGAGCTCCTCCGACTCCAACACCAACTCTATATATTGTGTTTCAGGGAGAAAAAAATCAGAGAGAAGAATTCATCACGTTTTACAATACGGAGCCGTCGCCAAGCCCAAAAATCTCTCGGGAGGGCTGATCTGGAGTCTGTTCAGGGCTCCGGAGAGGGGAATCCATCGCCATCGTCATCATCAACCATCCTCCATCACCAATTTCATGATGCCCACCGCCGTGCGTGAGTAATTCCATCGTAGGCTTGCTGGACGGTGATGGGTTGGATTGGATCTATCATGTAATCAAGTTAGTTTTGTTAGGGTTTGATCCCTAGTATCCACTATGTTCTGTGATTGATGTTGCTATGACTTTGCTATGCTTAATGCTTGTCACTAGGGCCTGAGTGCCATGATTTCAGATCTGAACCTATTATGTTTTCATCAATATATGAGTGTTCTTGATCCTATCTTGCAAGTCTATAGTCACCTATTATGTGTTATGATCCGTTAACTCCGAAGTGACAATAATCGGGATACTTACCGGTGATGACCGTAGTTTGAGGAGTTCATGTATTCACTATGTGTTAATGCTTTGTTCCGGTACTCTATTAAAAGGGGGTGAGGGAGTCCTGGATTAGGGGGTGTCCGGACAGCCGGACTATCTCCATTGGCCGGACTGTTAGACTATGAAGATACAAGATTGAAGATCCGTCCCGTGTCCGGAAGGGACTTTCCTTGGCGTGGAAGGCAAGCTTGGTGATACGGATATGAAGATCTCCTACCACTGTAACCGACTCTATGTAACCCTAACCCTATCCGCTGTCTATATAAACCGGAGGGTTTTAGTCCGTAGGACAATGTAGACATGAACAATCATACCATAGGCTAGCTTCTAGGGTTTAGCCTCCTCGATCTCGTGGTAGATCTACTCTTTTACTACCCATATCATCAATATTAATCAAGCTGGACGTAGGGTTTTACCTCCATCGAGAGGGCCCGAACCTGGGTAAAACTTCATGTCCCTTGTCTCCTGTTACCATCCGGCCTAGACGCACAGTTCGGGACCCCCTACCCGAGATCCGCCGGTTTTGACACCGACATTGGTGCTTTCATTGAGAGTTCCTCTGTGTTGTCGCCATCAGGAAGGATGCCTCGCCCCGTCTTTAAAGACGGTACCATTGCTAAGGGAGCTTTGGCTGTCGGCCAAACCGTCCGGCTAGGTGGTTTTCTTATGACCGCCTGTTCGGCTTCTGCGCCAATGATGACCTCTCGAGCCATCGAAAACAATCTTCATGTCAGCTCGGAACTTGCCGAGCAGTTAGATCCAATGGAGCTTTCCTCCATAAACGAGCTCTTCGATCGCTTCGCCGCCCTGGGAGTCGCTACGGATTACGACCAGATCGGGCCTAAAATCGATCTGAGAGAGATTAACTCTCCCCAAGTCACCCATCACGTTGCCGTGGTAGAGGGATAGTGCGGCGACCCTTCATCTATCTTAAGGACTCTCTACGTCCGGATTCCCGATCCCTCCAAGCCGGATACCCGCGGAGGGAAGGATATCACTCAAGACCTGAACTTAGAGTCAGGCGACGGGCTGGATTCATTAGACAACATCCAGGAATCCAAATTTTCGAGTTTGGAAATTCCTCGGCCTCTGAGCCTTAGATGGGGTGAGGCTTCGGATTTAATTCCACCCACCCACCCCAACATAAGCGATCTATCCAAAATCAGGCAAGAACCTGATGAAACAGTACATCATTACTAGGCCAGATTCCTCTTAGTTAAGAACAGGCTAAGGGACTGCCGTGAGGAAGACGCAATCTCAATCTTCTGCGATAATTGTACGGGCAAGGGAATACTCAATGCCATAAGTCACCGTGATATTACACGCTTCGCTGACTTGGCGTCCATTGTACGAAAGTACTGTGCGATGGAAAGCGCCTGGAAAAACAAAATAAAATTTTGGGACAATCCAGCCCTGAATACAAACCCAGTCCGAAATAAAAGGGTGCATCATCACCAGTCACCCGGGTCAAGCACTAAAAAGAAAAAAACCCTCTACAGGGCATGGAACCGTACTGGAAGGATGTCTTAATGGACCCTGTAAAATTCACAGTACAGAGGACGCCACACCAACTCACAGCCTCAGAGCATGTTGGATACTCCGGCAGGTGGCCAAAATTGGCGAAAATCTCCTAATTCCGGAGGCCACAGAAAGCCACCCCAGAGACACCAATCCGGTATTAACAGTCTTCGAGACTTTCGCATCAAATAATATGTGAAAAAGGACACTCCGCAGCCTTGCCGAAGTCTACCAAGTAGCAACAATAAACCCATGGAGTGACACGGCTATTACCTTTAAGGCCAGTGATGAACCTAAATTCCGAACAGCCCTAGCACCAGCTGCATTGGTCCTCAGTCCAATAGTGGACGGCTTTCGTCTTACCAAGGTACTCATGGATGGCGGCAGCGGATTGAACCTCATTTATGAGGAGACCCTTCAAAAAATGGAAATAGACTGGAACCGCAATGAGCGAAGCAGCACAACCTTTAGAGGAATAATCCCCAGTCGGGAAGCACGCTATACAGGAAAAATCACGCTAGATGTGGTGTTCGGCACGCCGGATAATTACAGGTCCGAAGAGGTCACGTTCCAGGTGGCTCCGTTCAGCAGTGGTTATCACGCTCTGCTAGGGCGGGAAGCATTCACAATCTTCCAAGCAATACCCCATTACGGGTACATGAAGCTCAAGATGCCCGGGCCTAATGGGATCATCACTCTCGCTAGTGATCCGGACATAGCACTCCGCGCTGAAAACAAGACAACCACACCGGCCCTCGAGGCACTATCCGAAGCCCTAGTGGCTGAGGAGCTGACTGCGCTGCGCTCTACGATGAATAGGGATGATGTGGTACTCGACAAAAGATCCAAGTCCACCTCCTCTAAACCGGCGGACGAAATAGTCAAATTCCAAGTCCATCCAATGGACCCCAATAAAACAGCTTCCATCGGGGCACAGTTAAACCTGATGTCGACGCCGCATTGCGAGAGTTCCTACGGGAGAACTGGGACATTTTCACCTCGCACCCTTCAGACATGCCAGGAATCCCACGCAGGCTGGCCGAGCACAATTTAAATATCCAAACAGGATTCAAACCTGTCAAACAGGCTCTTCGGCGTTTTTTCGAACCTAAGAGACAGGCCATGGGAGAGGAGCTAGCAAAGCTATTGGAGGCCGGATTCATCAGAGATATAAAACATCCGGACTGGCTAGCAAAACTGGTGATGGTACCAAAGAAGGACAAATCCTGGCGCCTGTGTGTCGATTTTAAAGACCTTAACAAGGCTTGCCCAAAGGATCCCTTCCCCCTCCCCCGCATCGATCAAATTATCGACGCTACTGCAGGACACGATTTGTTGTGTTTCCTCGACGCATATTCTGGCTACCATCAAATCAAAATGGCAGAACCAGACCAAGCCGCAACAGCATTTATCACACCATACGGGCCATTCTGCTTCAACACGATGCCCTTCGGGCTCAAAAACGCCGGCGCAACATATCAGCGCATGATTCAGACATGTCTGGCAAGCCAGATCGGCAAAACAGTGGAGGCATATGTAGATGATGTGGTCGTCAAAACAAGACATGTTGAATCTCTAGTAGACGACTTGAGGCTCACATTTGATAACCTCCGAACATACGACATCAAGCTCAACCCGGAAAAATGTGTTTTCGGCGTTCCAGCCTGAAAGCTCTTGGGCTTCATTGTATCTGGTAGAGGAATTGAAGCAAATCCAGCCAAGATCCGACCTCTGTCACAACTGGATATCCCAAAGGACCTCAAACAAATACAAAAGTTAACCGGATGCGTGGCGGCTCTAAGCCGCTTTATCTCCCGCTTGGGAGAAAAGGCCCTACCCCTTTACCGCCTCCTTCGGCGCACCGAACACTTCAAATGGATGGATACAGCCACGACCGGACTCGACGAAATAAAAGCCATATTGGCAACAAACCCAGTCCTAGCCGGGCCAAACATCGGCGAACCAATGCTATTATACATTGCGGAAACACATTAGGTTGTAAGCGCAGTGCTCGTCGTCGAACGAGAAGCGGACGGACACAAATCCCCCCTTCAAAAGCCGGTCTATTATGTGTCCACAGTCCTCACTCCCTGCAAATCATGGTACCCGCATTATCAAAAGATTGCGTACACGGTATTCATGGCATCCCAGAAGCTACGACACTACTTTCAAGAGTGTTCAATAACAGTAGCCTCGGAAGTACCACTTAACGATATTATAAACAACGTGACGCAACGGGCTGGATTGCAAAATGGGCCATTGAGCTCCTCCCGTTCGACATAACTTATAAGCCATGACGAGCCATCAAGTCGCAAGTCTTGGCCAACTTCGTCGCAGAATGGACGGAGGCCGAACTCCCTAAAGAGTACGGCACATATTCAAATTGGATCATGCATTTTGACGGCTCCAAGTTGTTGGCCGGACTGGGGGCTGGCGTCGTTTTGAAGTCCCCCAGTGGAGACACAGTTCAATACGTACTACAGATTATGTACATGGACTCCAACAGCGCAGCCGAATATGAGGTCCTTTTACATGGTCTCCGGATGGCAGTATCCATGGGCATCCAACGCCTAGAGGTGCGCGGGGACTCGAACCTCGCAATATCCCAAATAAATGGAGACTTTGATGCCAAGGATCCAAAAATGGCAGCTTACCGCAATGCCGTCCTAAAAATGTCAGCTCGGTTCGAGGGGCTTGAATTTCACCATATAGCCCGGGCACATGTCCTGGCATGCATCGGCGCAAAACGCGATGTAGTCCCCCCCAACATCTTCTTGGAAAGGCTGTTCAAGCCATCCATAGTATGGGAAGGGGAGCCGAACAATAACAGCCTAGACCCAACCGCACTGCCCGACACCGAACATTCTGACACAATCGGAGGCTCTGCCAATGAAATAACACCTTCAGCCAACATAATAATGGCCGTTATCGCCCCGTGGACAGAACCATTCCTCGCCTACCTTACTAGGCAGGAACTCCCTGAGGACCAAAATGAGGCACGCTGCATAGTGCGGCGATCCAAAGCCTACAGAGTCCACGAGGGAGAGCTTTATAAGAAAAGCACTACCGGAGTCCTTCAAAGGTGCATCTCCGAAGAGGAGGGGTGGAACCTCCTGGCTGAAATTCATGCCGGACTTGGCGGTCATCACGCTGTAGCCCGGTCCCTTGTAAGCAAGGCCTTCCGTACAGGCTTTTATTGGCCGACGGCCCGGGCAGACGCTCAGGACTTAGTCCAACGATGCACCGGTTGCTAGCTCTTTGCAAACCAAAGCCATATGCCACCCTCCGCCCTCCAAACTATCCCCATTACTTGGCCCTTCGTGGTCTGGGGGCTTGACATGGTTGGACCCCTTAAAGGCGGAACCCACAAGCAAAAATACTTACTGGTCATGGTGGATAAGTTCACCAAATGGATAGAAGCCAAGCCTGTTAAAACGGCCGAATCCGGACCGGTGATAGACTTTATATCCGGGGTTGTACACCATTATGGCGTCCCCCATAGCATCATCACTGATAACGGCACGAACTTCACGGCCGACGAGGTAAAACTCTGGTGCAAAGACATGGGCATCAAGCTCGATTATGCTTCCGTCTATCACCCACAAACTAACGGCCAGGTCAAACGTGCAAATGGTCTTATCATGAGCGGCATCAAACCCAGATTAGTGCGGTCCCTCAAGGAATCTAACATGCACTGGGTAGAGGAGCTCGACTCCGTACTCTGGGGGCTGCAGACCACGCCGAATTGCACCACCGGATACACAACATTCTTTATGGTGTACGGCGCAGAGGCAGTTTTGCCTTGCGACATAATTCATGACTCACCTCGAGTGCGCATGTACGAAGAAAGAGAAGCCGAGCTCGATCGGCAGGACAGCTTGGACGCATTGGAGGAGGAGCATGACGTGGCAAAAGCCCGTTCCGCATTCTATCAACAGCAGGCTCGAAGATACCAAAGCAGAGAAGTACGGGCCAAAAATTACAACGTTGGCGAATTAGTTCTACGACTACCGGACAAGAAAAAGGACAAACTCAAGCCCAAGTGGGAAGGTCCCTTCATAATTGACCAAGTCCTGACTGGTGGAGCGTACCGCCTGTGGGATGCATCGGATAACCGACTCGAGCCAAAGCCATGGAACGCAGCCCGTCTCCGAAGATTCTATGCCTAGTGTCGAACTCTGTGTTCGTCTCCTTCCTCTGTCCATTTTTTATATTTTCTGTCTTACATTTCTCTTCTCTCTATCTCTCTCTCTCTCTTATAGCCTCTAAAGGCTCATAAAGTGACGCGCTATCCGCGCTCATTAAACCTGGGGGCTTCTTTAAACAGAAGCTTATTCATGCGGGCTTCATGCCCAACACATGTGTCACACTTCCGCATGGACCTTTTATTCACCATTATATGCATCAATATGACTTAAGTTTTGGCCAAGCTGGGTTGCCTGGCTCCTGTGCTTACCCTTACGTTCCCGATTGTTCGGCTAGGGGTAAATGGAGCACCTCTGTGATTGTTACTGCTGGGTCAGCTGGACGTGTACCTTAGACTGGGTGAAGCCGAAATCTAGCGTTCTTAAGGGAATATTCGGTCGGTGAACTAAAGATGATCTTTTTTTATTTTTATCTATACGCCCCCAGATGTTTTTCCTGCGTCTCTTTTCGCAGCATGGACATGCACCTTAGGGCATGCCTCCCAGGGAAAGGAACCCCTAACGGAACTATTCTCCCTGGAAGATGTTTCTTACTAACCATGTAATATAACATACCTAGTCGGGCACTTGTCTGTTCACGCCCTAATGACCCCTACGCCTGGTCTCCATGCATTCCCCAGTTCCTATATAACCGCATCGGAATTCGGACACACTCCGGACCGTCAGGTCCCGAGGCTGAAGTGAAAAGGCCGGCCATGACAAATGATCTACAATCTGGCTAGAAGGCATTATAAATGTCAATTAAATTACATAGTCATTTTGACTAGTTGTATTCCTCTTCAATACCATCTAACAGGCTGTCTAATTTACAGTCCTGCTAGGAATACTTTGCGGCCAACTCTACTTGGCCGTATACTAAGCTTACAGGGATATCCTTCCCATCAGGCCCTATAGGACCGACCTCAGCCATGTGGTTGGGGTCAGCCTTTGCGTACCACGTCTTCACCATGGCCCAGGCCTCCCTAGCGCCTTGACGGCAGGCTGATATCTTCCACAATCGAAAGCGCCGCCGTGCTCCCTTTAGCTTCTCCGCAAGCTCTCCAAGACCTTCGGGCATGGAGACGGATGGCCACAGGGCCTGGGCGACGCCTCGCATCGCTTGCCAAACTCGATCGAGCAGTTGCGAGAGCTCGGGAAGAAGTTCACCCGTAGAACCAGGCATCTCCTCTATAGGATGACCTGTTAGCACACCTACAGACATTGCTCTGTTAGTCGACTTCCCCGCCGAACTTTCTTTCAAAAGGTTCATTCAAGCACTTACTAAATATGCCGCGCCGAAGCCGCTGATTCTCCTTCACGGAGTCTGACAGCTGGGCACGAACATCTTTCAGCTCGACGCCCAGCTTGGTGTTGGCATCTTGGAGTTCGTTCTTCTCCCCCATCACCTTTATTAGCACCCTCTCGCCAGCCTTTAGCTGGTGTAGGAGGTGTTGCCTTTCCAGATTCAATCCGGCGCCATCTACAATTTCATTTGTCAGATTCGCACCAAAGCCGTGCTTCGCAGAATACTTATCTTTCGAAGTGTATATTACCAGAGGGGGTCTCCTTAGGCTCCCCTGCCGCGGCTAGTGCGGCCTCAAGTTGGGCTTTGCACTCTTCCAGCTCCTTGGACAGTAGGGAATTCTTTTCCGTAAGAACCTGCATCACAAATGATCCTTAAATCAGTTATTCTAACTATTTCAAGTCTCGGGGGCTACTGCTATATATATAATTACCAAAATTTTCTTACCCGTATGTATTTTACATATTGCTCCGTGGCTCTGGCTAGACCATTTTGAGCGGCACAGAGGTGCCCATCTCCCGAGTTGAATGCATCTAACGCCCCTTGGGAGAAACAAGCGCCGCGAAGAATTATTCGGCGACGCCTGTGGTTCATGGCACTCTCCACCTCAGAGTTGGTGGCAGACAAGCCGTCCACATCCTCCGTCGGAGGAGCGTCTAGCGCGCGCCTTGCGTTCGCCTCTGCCTCCGGACCAGGCTTTGGAGCCTGGCTGGTGGAGGCGCGATTGGCAACCTCCCCGGGTATAGTCCGGCGAGGTCTCTTTGTCCTGAAGAGAGCATGAGTGTCAATGTGCCTCGAAGGTATAACACCTGGGATAAGGGGGCGCGCCATACCATTGCGCTGACGCCTCGGTCCGGACTGCACTTCTTTTCGGCCCACGGGGCCCTACAGCCCCTTGTTGGCTTGTCGACGCAGGTTCGGCCTTCCGCCTTAAAAACCTCCCCTGCAAAGTTCGGTTGTAATCAGGAAACTGAAAACACTAGTGGGCGGACACCTATTCAGGGTACTGGGACTTCGATCTCAGTTACCTGGGGGGGTCAGGATTAGCCCTGGGTAATCGGCCGTAATGGACACCAAGGCGTTGTCCTTGCTCAATTGATGGAACACTCCATCAATCAGCTCCACAGCTATGTCCGGATCCTCTTGAGAGGCCGGGTCGAGGGACCGTCCTGGGTCCTCGGGTTGTGGAGGAGGGCTGTTTATTTCCTTAACAGCCCGACACAGTTCCTACGTTGAAGTCGTCAGACCAAATATTTAAACAATGGGAATACAAAACGGATGGACAAGTAAATATGGCCACTTACCCAGCTTGGGGGATTGTGCATGGAGAATCCACCCTGAGGGTTGACGCGGAGAAATTCCTCCTCTTCTCCCTTATACAAAGTGGACAAGATCTTTAGTAGAGCGGTAGCTGAATCTGGCCCCTTACGGCCGTAGCGGGTGGTGTCGTCCTCCCTGTTGAAGTCCCACATGGGGTGGCTTCTATACTGAAGCGGCTGCACCCCCCGCATAATGCATTCGGCCATAACCCCGATCATGGTTAGTCCGGAATGGGATAACAATCTTATTCGGCCCATCAGGTAAATGATGTCCCTGTCACTTTCCCTCTGAGGGCTCCGCGGGTGCCAGCTTAGGTGCTTCTTTAAGGGAGCACTGTTGAATTCAGGGAGGCCGATCCGGATGGGATCCGGCAGCGGGATGTCTTCTATATAAAACCATTCTGAGGGCCAGTCTTCGGACGCCTTCTTTGGGGTTTCGGACAGATATCCGGTCCCGGCGATGCGCCACACTTCGGCTCCACCCACTTGATACATTGACCCCTTCTTGGAACGGGGCACGAGGCAGAATAGCTCCTTCCATAGTCCGAAATGAGCTTCAACACCCAAGAACAGCTCGCAGAGGGCTACAAAGCCCGCGATATGCAATACTGAAGCAGGCGTGAGATGATGTAGCTGGAGGCCGTAGAACTCCAGCAGCCCCCGGAGAAATGGATGGATTGGAAATCCGAGCCCCCTTATTAAGTAAGGGACGAGGCACACCCGCTCTCCTTTGGAGGGATTAGGGGCATTCTCTGCTTTCTCTCCGCCATTGTAGATAGCAAGACCGGCTCGAACAGGGACCATATAGGCTGGGGGGAGAAATCCCTTGGTCTGGAGCGTCACTAGCTCGCTATGCGGGATGGAACATCTCTCCCAATATCCAGGCTTAGGGCTGGAAGGGCGAGGGGAGGAGTTGTGACGGCTGGCCATGGTCGAATGGACCTTTGTCGGATGCACTCTGATGAACACTCGAGGAGGGGGGAAGGTGTGGATTGGATCTAAATCCTCGTCCCCTTAAATAGGGCAGCTCCTTTACGCGGCTAGCGGTGTGAATGTAAAAACACTCAAACTTTTCATATTCGTTTGACACGTGGGAAGCGGCCATTATTGGGCGTAGAAGCCAAGGAGCGCAAACATCTACAAGAAACCGGACTTTATTCAATAGGTACACGGAATTTGGAGGAGAACCCGCCTTGCAATGCCGAAGACGAACTGCGCGTTGGACTCATTGTCATTGAAGCCTGGTTCGGGGGCTACTGAGGGAGTCCTGGATTAGGGGGTGTCCGGACAGCCGGACTATCTCCATTGGCCGGACTGTTAGACTATGAAGATACAAGATTCAAGACTCCGTCCCGTGTCCGGAAGGGACTTTCCTTGGCGTGGAAGGCAAGCTTGGTGATACGGATATGAAGATCTCCTACCATTGTAACCGACTCTATGTAACCCTAACCCTATCCGGTGTCTATATAAACCGGAGGGTTTTAGTCCGTAGGACAACGTAGACATGAACAATCATACCATAGGCTAGCTTCTAGGGTTTAGCCTCCTCGATCTCGTGGTAGATCTACTCTTGTACTACCCATATCATCAATATTAATCAAGCAGGACGTAGGGTTTTACCTCCGTCGAGAGGGCCCGAACCTGGGTAAAACTTCGTGTCCCTTGTCTCCTGTTACCATCCGGCCTAGACGCACAGTTCGGGACCCCCTACCCGAGATCCGCCGGTTTTGACACCGACAGGGGGCCTTAATATCCCTTAGTTTTCGTAAGGACCCCGCTGCCACGGGAGGGTAGGACAAAAGATGTCAGGCAAGTTCTTTTCCATAAGCACGTATGACTATATTCGGAATACATGCCTACTGAAAGGATCGAGATGGACCTAGAGGGGGGGGGTGAATAGGTACAAATACAAATTTTAATTGTTACTTGGCAATTTTAGGCAATAGTGCGGAATATGAAAGTGAGCCTAACAATTGCAAGTGTGATGCTAAGAGCTAAACAAGATAATCAATACAAGTAGATGAGTAGGCTAACACAATATGATTTAGGTAAGTGCAGATGAGACAAGTAACCACAAGCAGAGAGTTAAGGTTAGGGATAACCGCAACTCCGAGAGACGAGGATGTAAGCCAATGTTCACCTCCTTGGAGGGAAGCTACGTCACCGTTTATAGAGGTGGGTGTTACCACGAAGGCACACCAACGCCAGGAAGGCTCACCCTATTCTCTCTTTGAGACAACACCACGAAGGCGTTTCTCAACCACTAGTGGTAGACCTTGGGGTGGTCTCCAAACCCTCACAAACTTTTCCGGGGGTAATCACAAAGGTTAATTCCTCTCCGAAAGACTCCTACCGCCTAGGAGTCTCCAACCTCCAAGAGTAACAAGAACGATGGGAAAAGCTCAAGACTTGCTCAAGTCACAAATTCCTTTGGTGCAAAGAAGGGGAAGGAGTGGATCTATCACTTGGTCGGACAACTTCTCTCAAATGCTCTCAAATCCCTTGGGGATCTAAGATTTGGTGTGGAGGAGTGAGAGAGAGAGAGTGTAATGTGTTCTAGGGTTTGTTCAAAGTGAGTGGTCAACCCTATCCCGAGAGGGAAGAAAGGCTATATATAGTGGTAGTGAAGAGCTAGCCATTTGGCAACTTAAGGCACAGGAGCTGCCGGACGTCCGATGGTTACCGGACGACCGGTGACATAGATCGGACCGGACGTCCGGCCGGGCAGCCGGTCGTCCGCTCGCTGGAGTATAAATCTGACCGTGAAAACAGCACAGGTAGCGGACATCCGGAAGGTGCCGGTCGTCCGGAGCCCGGACGTCCGGTGCTGTCGGACATCCGTTAATTGTAGTTCTGTTGGAGTGCACCGGGTATCCGGAGATGAGCGGATGTCCGGTGACTGGACATCCGGCGTGACCGGTCTTCCGCTAATTTTAGTTCTGTGCAGACTCACCGGACGACTGGAGAGAGTCGGATGTCTGGTTGGTTGAGAGAGGCCGGACGTCCGTAGACTTCGGACGTCTGGTGAAAGTTGGACCTTTTAGCTTGGAAACCTACTACCATTTTTGCACAAGTTAGAGGAAGAATTTATGAGATGGTATGAGAGGGAATTTTGTGGTTTTGAGCAAGTTCTTTCGCGAAATCCATCGATCCCCTCTTAATAGTGCGGGATCCCTACACTCAAGAGCAAAACCGAAAACAAGGAGCCGAAGCTTTTTATCTTTGTCTTGTGTCTCTGCTCTTGGGTGATATATGTATTTGTGTCTGTAGTCATGATCCACACACACATAGCCCTTGGGACATAATCCTGAGAAATACTCGATAAACATGATTAGTCTCAATATGCATGTTGTCATCAACTTCAAAATACGATTAAGGGCATGATTGCACTTTCAATCTCCCCCTTTTTTGTAGTTGATGACAACATACATGCACTTTTTAGAATAAAGCTTTGAATATCAAAAGAATTTAAAAACATTGAATATCGAAGGGTTTGTTGTGGAGCTCCCCCTCAATATGTGCAATAACTCATAGGTAAACATGAAGAGAGCTCCCCCTCACTATGATACCAACACAACCGAAACTCATACACAAGATAATCAAGATAACATCAGATTTAGAATAGGCTTCACAAGGATTCATCACTCATAGCATATAACGTAAGTCGGTCCAAACATATCATATGTTCAATAACATGTTAATCACATAGCATGAGTTCGATAACAAGATAATAAGATAAGATCATAGCATCATATCACATAAATAAGTGCCTACTCCCCCTTGGCAGCAAATACCCAAAAGGAGGTGTCATAACAGCATCAAAGAGCATCATCGTCATCATCATCATGAGCACCACTACCACCAGCCTCGTCAAGGAAGTCAGCCCACTCAGGACCCGAAGGAAAGCCGAAGTCAGAAGGTGGATCATCAGGAAGACGTTCATCATCACTCACATCGTAAACTCCGGAGTCTCTCAGACAAGCCTTCAAAGCATTCTTGGAGGTGACCAAGCGTGTGACAACATCATGATTTTGAGAGCAATGAAAGGTAAACATCTTCATCATGGTAGAGTGAGCTTTCCCAAGAAAGCGAGAGATGCGACCAAAAGGTGCGGAGCCGGAAGAAGTAGACCTAGTGGCGGAAGAAGGAACACTAGCCGGGGTACGACGAGCAGGAGCAGAAGAGTCCTTGGGAACCCAATCCTCCGCCATGTGAGATGGAATGACCCACCGTTCGTGCAAGTGAGTGCGGGCAATGGGAAACGGAGCAACACTCTCAATAAATGCCTGAAGGAAGGGGCATGAGGAAAGGCTCGCTTGTGTTGAAAACAAGCCAGACGGATCTCATGCCACAGAAAGTGAGGGATATTTATCTTCCCTGTGGGAGACTCATAGAGGCGACGCATGAGATCAATGCAGTAGCTGTTACATGACCCCTTGTCACCCATCTTAGGATATATGGTGCGAATAACACACTGAAAAATGGTTAGAAGGGTGAGCGCCAAATTGAAACTTGGTTCAGGCCCTTATGTTTCTCCTGATTAGACATTTCACTTATGGGCTTGAGAAGATCCGCACAGACCTCTATGCTCTTGGGCTTATGGTTAGGGTCATCCTTATGGATTTTGAACCCTATGTCAGGAAAACCAAGAGCAGCAACAAATTGAGCATAGGATGCCGTGAGCATGGTGTCGGAGGTCATCCAAGTGACAGTTTTATCGGGACCAAAGTAACAAGTGGCATAGAATTGATGAATTGCAGCATAGTTAAAATCATGCTGGAATTCAAATGGTGTAGCAAGACTGGAGGACTCAATGAGCTCAATGGCTCCCGGATATTTCTCCGGATGAGTGCGGATATGCTCTAAGTCGATGCACATATGGATAGATAACCCTTTAGGAATGACTATGGTGGTGAAAATGTCGGCTTGGACATTTGTGCGGAAACGAGCATCCTGTGAATCGCTGAGAACAGTGAATTGATTTACATCACGACGAAGCTTAAGGTAAGAAGCTATGGGAACCTCATTGAACCGTTTAATGATGCGGCCGTGAGGGAGTGGAGGTTCAAGAGAGATGCGACGGGCAGCACCTGGAGGTTGAACCGGAGGAGGAGGAGGCTTGAATGTGGGCCGACGAGTTCCAGGCTTGGGTGCAGTGGTGCGAACAGCAACATAAGTGGGTTCCTCAATTTCTTCCAATTCATCCTCGTAGTCGGATTCTTTCGTCGAAGAGGCGCTAGTGGAGCTGAGAGGGTGAGCGGCACGCTTCCGAGGACGAGCGCGCTCCTGTGAATCATCGGACCCACCACGACGAGACGGACGAGAGCCTCCAGCGGTGACCTGCTTGCGAGCAGAGCGCTTTGTCCGTGGCATTGTTACCTAGGGAAGGAGGAGACTCCAAATCTTAACAATCGCCATAGATCAAGAAGGTTAGAGCAATGGGGGAAAGAAAAAATAGCAGTTGCTACCTCGGGAGGTCGAGGAACAGATGCGACGGAGAAGAGGTTTCCCCCGAAACCAGCCGGATCGAGAGAAGGGCGGTCGGAGGCGCGACGAAGGCCGGAAGGGCCGAACGAGGTCCCGGCGGTGAGGTTCCCAGCCCGTGAACGCAGCAAGGAGAGAGTGCGGCGGCGGTGGCGGCGGCGAGAGGAGATAGGTTTAGAGCTGACCGGACCACACACCCTAGTATATATAGGCGAGCGAGAACCGTACCGGACATCCGGTGTGAACCGGACGTCCGGGACCTGAGAGGGAAACCTAACACGAGAAGTAGCGGACGACCGGCAAAAAACGGACATCCGATGCAGTTAGACAGAGCAGTAATTAACGGAAGTCCGGTTACAGCGGACGACCGGCAATAGGGCACCAGAGAAATTTTTACGGATGACCGGTATAGATCGGACGACCGGTGCAAGAGCACCATAAAGGATTTGACGGACGGCCGGTCTTGACGGACGTTCGGTGGAATTTAAAAAAAAATCTTTTCGAGGAAGACTAGGGTGCGGTAGTTGGTGCTAATGACAATGATGGAGAGATGATGAGTGAAATATGTAGTAGGTGGCAAGGACACCCTAGATGAAACAATGAGTTTCCTAAACCAACAATAATAAACACACATACTACTCACATGTTGTTCTAATGACAAGGCGGTGGCTGATGCCACCATGTATGAGTATACATGACATGACACTGCAAAGATTTGAACTTTGGGTCCATAATCACTACGCCATCATTGAAAGCACCATAGTTAGAGTAACATGGTAGCTTTGATAGTGTTTGTTCTTTTTATGCATTTCATAGGGTGAGAGAACGCATGAGTTGAGTGTCTCCCCCTAAATATATGCCTACATAGAGACAGGACATTATGACAATGCATGCATGAGTACTAGTTTTCACATAATGTTGTCAAGCTCCAATATACCAAGTTCACGCCTAAGTTGGCAAAATCTTGCCTCATCCAATGGCTTGGTGAAAATATCTGCAAGTTGCATATCTATGCCAACATGAGCAATGTCAATATCACCCTTCTCCACATGATCTCTCAGGAAGTGGTACCTAATGTCAATGTGCTTGGTGCGGGTATGATCTTTGGGGTTCTCAGCAATATTAATGGCACTTTCATTATCACATAGAAGAGGCACATGTCTATAGGTGATACCGTAATCCTTCAAAGTTTGCCTCATCCATAGTAACTGAGTTGAACAACTGGCGGTTGCAATATATTCAGCTTCGGCAGTGGAGAGGGCAACACAATTTTGCTTCTTCGAGGACCAACTTACCAAGGAGCGTCCAAGAAATTGACATGCACCGGAGGTGGATTTACGATCCACTTTGTCTCCAGCCCAATCCGCATATGTGTACCCAATGAGATCAAACTTAGCATCCTTGGGGTACCATAGACCCAACTTTGGGGTGTGAACAAGGTATCTAAGAATGTGCTTAACCGCCTTATGATGGCTTTCCCTAGGGGAAGCTTGAAATCTAGCACACATGCATACACTAAACATGACGTTTGGTCTAGACGCACAAAGATAAAGAAATGAACCAATCATAGAGCGGTATTTAGATGGGTCGAAGGGGATACCGTTTGAGTCTTTAGTGAGTACAGTTTTGGTTGGCATGGGGGTCTTACATGGGCTAGCATCAGACATGCCAAATTTTGCTAGGATATCCTTGAGGTATTTGGCTTGAGACAAGAAAATTCCTTCTTGAAATTGTTGAATTTGAAAACCGAGGAAGAACTTCAAATCCACATTGAGTGGCATTTCAAAATTCTTGGTCATTGATGTCGCAAACTTCTTGCATAAATGAATATTAGGAGAACCAAAAATGATATCATCTACATAGATTTGGCATAAGACCAAATCACCTTTGTCCCTCTTAGTAAAAAGAGTGGGATCGATCACCCCTCTCACAAAACCATCATCGAGTAGAAACTTCTTAAGATGATCATACCAAGCATGAGGTGCTTGTTTGAGGCCATTCAAAGCCTTATGAAGTTTATACACATAGTCTTTGTGATCGGGATCAAGGAACCAAGGTGGTTGTGATACATATACTTATTCTTGTAGAGGACCGTTAAGGAAAGCACTCTTCACATCCATTTGATGTAATGTAAAGCCATTGAAAGCAGCATAAGCAAGTAAGATGCGAATGGATTCAACACGGGCAACGGGGGCAAAGGTCTCACCAAAGTCCAAACCTTCAACTTGTGAGTACCCTTGTGCCACTAACCTTGCCTTGTTGCGGATGATTACGCCATTCTCATCTTGCTTGTTCTTAAAAATCCACTTTGTTCCAATGACATTGTGTTCCGTAGTTGGCCTCTTGACTAATGACCACACTTGATTGCGCTCAAAACTATTCAACTCTTCTTGCATAGCAATAAGCCAATCGTTGTCCATCAATGCATCTTGTACCTTGAGAGGCTCAGCACTAGACACAAAAGAGAAGTGAGCACAAAAGTTTGTCAATTGTTTACGAGTGACTCTACCTTCTGATATGCCGGTGAGGATTTTATCAACATCAACACGACCGGCCACTCGAGGCATGATGGAGGTTAAGGTTTCGCGAGGTTCAACTTCATGTCCATCATCCACGTCCTCAACATATGGATCATTAATGTGTGGTGGAAAATCTTCTTCTTCTTCTTGCATTTGTTGAGGTTCATAATCAATGATTGCACTTTCTTGTTCTTTCCCTTGAGGATGATCTTGTTCTTGATGATTATCATGAAGAGGAACTTGATCATCATCTTGTACTTGGACTAAGGGCATTTATTTAGTAATAGGTGATTGTGGTGGTATGGGTGTGGAAGTAGTTTGATGGTGTGTGAGTCCTTCATCTTCTTCTTCATCATCATGAGGGTCTTGTTCCATTGGAAGAAGTGCACCAACACCCATCGTCAAGATATCTTGAGAAGAATCTTCTTCACCTACATCACTTAGATCAACTTGCTCCCCATGGGAGCCATTAAATTCATCAAACACCACGTCACAAGTTTCTACAACACATCCATTGGATCTGTTGTAGACTCTATAGGCGTGAGAGTTTGATCCATAACCAACAAATATGCCCTCAATGGTTTTAGATTGAAATTTTCCTAACCGCTCTCTTTTGTTGAGGATGAAGCATTTACACCCAAATACAAGAAAGTACTTGACATTTGGCTTGTTCCCAGTCAGGAGCTCATATGGAGTCTTTTCCAATATCCTGCGGAGGAAGAGCTGGTTTGAGGCATGACATGCAGTGTTGACGGCCTCGGCCCGAAAACTATGTGGCGACTTGTATTCATCCAACATGGACCTTGCCATCTCCACAAGGGTGCGGTTCTTCCTTTCTGCAACACCATTTTGTTGGGGAGTGTATGGAGCTGAATATTGGTACTCAATCCCTTCATCACTAAGAAATTCTTCCAAGGTGTAATTCTTGAACTCGGAACCATTATCACTTCTTATTGCCATGATTTCTTTGTCAAACTTGCGTTGTGCTTGCTTGGCAAAATCAATGTAGGTGATCTTCGTCTCGTCTTTGGACTTGAGGAAAAACACCCATGTGTATCTTGAGTAATCATCCACAATGACAAGTCCATACTTTTCCCACCAAGACTATCCCATGAAGGAGGCCCAAACAGATCCACATGAAGGAGCTCCAAAGGCCTTGAAGTAGACACAATATTCTTGGGTGGGTGCTTTGATTGATGTTGCTTCCCGGCTATGCATGCACTACACACACAATCTTTCTCAAAAGAGACATTTGTTAGTCCAAGGATGTGATTTCCCTTTAAGAGATCTTGAAGATTTCTCATGCCGACATGGGCTAGCCGGCGATGCCATAGCCACCCCTTGTCGGCCTTGGCCATTAGACAAGTTGCATGGAATGTGCTCTCTTTCGAGAAATCAACCGTGTAAAGGTTGCCATCCAACTTTCCAACAAAGGCCACTTCGAGAGTATCTCTCTTAAAGACTTTCACATCCGTTAGTCCAAATAGTGTACCATAACCAACAGAGGCCAATTGGCGAACATAAAGCAAATGGTATTTAAGGGATTGGACAAGCATGACATTTGCAAGAGACATGTCATTTGTGATAGCCACCTTACCCAAACCGAGTACCTGTCCTTTTGATCCTCCACCAAACATAATGCTCATAAATGGTTGAATAGCTTCCATGAAATCGTAGAGCAACTTGCTATCTCCGGTCATATGATTGGTACATCCACTATCAATCACCCATTTTACTCCACCGGAGAAGGCAACCTACACACAATTATTACTTGGTTAGAGGCACCCATTTTGCAATGGGACCTCTCAAGTTAGTCACAAGGGTCTTAGGTACCAAAATAGCATAAAACCGAAGTGCATTTCGAGGACCAACAAACTTTGCACAAACTTCCCCATCCTTAGTCTTACGAAGAACATAGGATGGAGGCATGAACTCTTTTGGCTTGATGACAGTGGGCATGCCCCTTGTGGCCTTCCCACAAACAACCTTACCTTCCTCCTTGTGCCCTTCTCGTACAAAAGTTTCTTCTAGAGGGATGGTGCACTTTTGAGAGGATGTCTTCTTCTTGCTTGTGCTTGGGTCAAACCCGAGTCCTTCTTTGGCAAACACTTCACTGTGTTGGCTCAACACCTCATTAAGGTTCTTTTGCCCTTGAGCACATGTCATGAGCCCTTTCTCGATTTGAGCTTTGAGAAAGCGATTCTCCTCAAGAATAGATGCTAGATCACTACTAGAGTTAGTAGTACAAGGATCAACATTGATAATAGGAGAAGAGTAAGCCTTGGCTAGAGTTTCAAGATAAGTAAGCTTGAGTGTCTCAAAACTCTTTGTAAGAAGGGTGAGCTCTTCTTCCCTGGTCTTGAGGGACACGGATAGGAGCTCACAATCCTTAGAGAGAGAAGCATTAGACTTTACAAGCTTACTTTTATCATTCATCAACTCTTCGCAAGAGTCGATAGCCTTTTTCAAGGAGGCAAGATCTCTAGTATGATCATCAATGTTTGCACCAATTTTTAAGCATAGTTCATCATTGCGTGCTTCCTCATATTGGACTTTCCGCTCAAGGATTTCATATTTTTCCTTTTCATCGGTGATGAGGGTTTCGAGTTCCTTAATGGAAATGGTGTGCTTACTCACCATCTCCATAAGCATACGAAACATAGTGAGCTTCTTTCCTTTAAGAGAGCACATGAACTTATTTAGTTTATCAAGCATAGGATCATTTATATCATCATCCTCATACCTATCCTCCGCATCAAGATACTCATCACTAGGAGTAGGAGGAGTGAAAAGAGGAGGGTTTGATCGTGGGGTTACCTTGACCTTGTCAGGAGAGTGTTGGTCCTCTCCATCTTCTACCACGACCTTCGCCATGTGACACTTGTGAGCGTTGCCCTTGTAATCCTTCATGTAGTTGTAGGTGACAACTTCACCACTTTTGTTGACTAGCCTCAATGTGTTTTGAGAATCTTGAGCAACTCCGGCAACACCACTAACATCATCCGGATCGGATTCTTCTTGAGCAACCATTGCTTTCCCATCTCTCTTCTTGAGCTTGGAGTTCAAAGGATTTGGCAACTTCTTCTTGGGAAAGGTCTTGGGAAACCTTGGTTTATCTTCTCTCTTCTCATAAGGGCACTCATTGGAGAAGTGGTTGGTTTCTTCACAGTTGTAGCATTTTCTTACTTTCTTCTTTTGAAACCTTCCCTTGAATTTTCCCGCGCTAAACTTCTTGACAAAGAGAGCCATGTATTCATATGAAGGCCCTCATCGGATTCAACCTCATCACCATCTTCTTCATCATCATCATCATCTTCTTCTTCTTCACTTTGCTCATCTTCACATACATGCTTGGCCTTCAATGCAAGATTGATCTTCAACGATGGGGTACCATGCATGGCAAGATGTTTTGTAGCATTTGCCTTTGAATCTTCAAATAGTTGGAAAGTGGATATGATGTCATCGGTAGTCATTTCCTTGAAGGCATGGTGTTGTCTTATGTCCCATACTTAATGATGGTGATATGGAGCAAGATCATGGAGCAACTTGTCCACAAGGAATCGCTTAGTCATGTTAAATCCATCTTGTGACTTGTCACACTCACATGACTCAATATCAGCGGTGAGAGTCATGAGACGCTCAAGGAGTTGATTTGGAGTTTCACCTTTCTCCATACAAAAGTTTTGCAATTGTCCCTTGGCAATTTCATATTGAGCACTCCGAAGGGTGGAGGTACCGGTCCTAGATCGTATAATATTTTCCCATAATTCCTTGGCACTTGTGATGTGTATGAAAGGTCTCCTTTGCTTTTCAACCTTACCTCTCCTTATACACATGATTGCCGTGTCATTGAGATTCTTGTCATAAATTTCTCTTGGTGTAGGATTCTTTGGATCAACCACATGGTAACCATACTCTAAGATCTCTAGCATCTCATTGTTTCCAAATCGAAGATGATCCTACATAGCAACTCTCCACAAAGCAAAATCGGAAGTGGAGTCAAGTAAAGGAGGTTTGCCTTGAGAGTTATATTTTGGTTTCTCAACTTGGGGTCTTGCATAAAGCCAAGGAACACTAGAGTGTTCATTGCTAGGAGGTTGTTGACCAAGTGACGGAGTAGGCACAGTTAGTCTCGAAGCCGCACCACCCGAAAGTGGTGCAAGCACCGTGGACAATGTGGCTATCCTCATTTGGACCAAGGCCTCTACAGAAGCATCATGCTCCTCCTTTTGCTTAGCAAGGGCCCGTTCTAGATCCTCAGAAGTAAAGGTCTTGACTTCAGAAGAAGCCTCGCCTTTATCCTTCGGATCTACAACAAGGGGAGTCCCATCGGGGTTCATCTTGCTCTAGGGTGGTTAAGCCACAAGAATAGAGCACGAGGCTCTGATACCAATTGAAAGGATCGAGATGGACCTAGAGGGGGGGGTGAATAGGTACAAATACAAATTTTAATTGTTACTTGGCAATTTTAGGCAATAGTGCGGAATATGAAAGTGAGCCTAACAATTGCAAGTGTGATGCTAAGAGCTAAACAAGATAATCAAGTAATACAAGTAGATGAGTAGGCTAACACAATATGATTTAGGTAAGTGCAGATGAGACAAGTAACCACAAGCAGAGAGTTAAGGTTAGGGATAACCGCAACTCCGAGAGACGAGGATGTAAGCCAATGTTCACCTCCTTGGAGGGAAGCTACGTCACCGTTTAGAGAGGTGGGTGTTACCACGAAGGCACACCAACGCCAGGAAGGCTCACCCTATTCTCTCTTTGAGACAACACCACGAAGGCGTTTCTCAACCACTAGTGGTAGACCTTGGGGTGGTCTCCAAACCCTCACAAACTTTTCCGGGGGTAATCACAAAGGTTAATTCCTCTCCGAAAGACTCCTACCGCCTAGGAGTCTCCAACCTCCAAGAGTAACAAGAACGATGGGAAAAGCTCAAGACTTGCTCAAGTCACAAATTCCTTTGGTGCAAAGAAGGGGAAGGAGTGGATCTATCACTTGGTCGGACAACTTCTCTCAAATGCTCTCAAATCCCTTGGGGATCTAAGATTTGGTGTGGAGGAGTGAGAGAGAGAGTGTGTAATGTGTTCTAGGGTTTGTTCAAAGTGAGTGGTAAACCCTATCCTGAGAGGGAAGAAAGGCTATATATAGTGGTAGTGAAGAGCTAGCCGTTTGGCCACTTAAGGCACAGGAGCTGCCGGACATCCGGTGGGTACCGGATGACCGGTGACATAGATCGGACCGGACGTCCGGCCGGGCAGCCGGTCGTCCGCTCGCTGGAGTATAAATCTGACTGTGAAAACAACACTGGTAGCGGACATACGGAAGGCGCCGGTCGTCCAGAGCCCGGACGTCCGGTGCTGTCGGACATCCGTTAATTGTAGTTCTGTTGGAGTGCACCGGGTATCCGGAGATGAGCGGACGTCCGGTGACTGGACATCCGGCGTGACCGGTCTTCCGCTAATTTCAGTTCTGTGCAGACTCACCGGACGACTGGAGAGAGTCGGATGTCTGGTTGGTTGAGAGAGGCCGGACGTCCGTAGACTTCGGACGTCCGGTGAAAGTTGGACCTTTTAGCTTGGAAACCTACTACCATTTTTGCACAAGTTAGAGGAAGAATTTATGAGATGGTATGAGGGAATTTTGTGGTTTTGAGCAAGTTCTTTCGCGAAATCCATCGATCCCCTCTTAATAGTGCGGTATCCCTACACTCAAGAGCAAGACCGAAAACAAGGAGCCGAAGCTTTTTATCTTTGTCATGTGTCTCTACTCTTGGGTGATATATGTATTTATGTCCGTAGTCATGATCCAGACACACACATAGCCCTTGAGACATAATCATGAGAAATACTCGATAAACATGATTAGTCTCAATATGCATGTTGTCATCAACATCAAAATACGATTAAGGGCGTGATTGCACTTTCACCTACATTACATCAATGAACTGGAGCTAGTTCTGTGTCACCCTAGGTTATGATTGTTACATGATGAACCGCATCCGGCATAATTCTCCATCACTGATCCATTGCCTACGAGCTTTCACATATTGTTCTTCGCTTATTTACTTTCCCGTTGCTATTGCTATCATCACTACAAAATACCAAAAACATTGCGTTTACTACTGTTACCTTTTGCTACCGTTACCACTACTATCATATTACTTTGCTACTAAACACTTTGCTGCAGATATTAAATTTCCAGGTGTGGTTGAATTGACATCTCAACTGCTAATACTTGAGAGTATTCTTTGGATCCCCTTGTGTCGAATCAATAAATTTGGGTTGAATACTTTACCCTCAAAAACTGTTGCGATCCCCTATACTTGCGGGTTCTCAAGACTCTTTTTTGGCGCCGTTGCCGGGGAGCATAGCTCTATTCCTTGAGTCACTTGGGATTTATATCTGCTTATCATTATGAAGAACTTGAAAGATCCAAGAACCAAGATTTATCCCTCAACTACGAGGGGAGGCTTCTCCAATTACTTAATGCTTTGCCTGATCATCCTCTTAAGAAAAATGAAATACTTGATATCTTTTATAATGCACTAACCGATGCTTCCAGAGATTACCTGGATACTTGTGCTGGTTTTGTTTTCAGGGAAAGAACACTGGATGAAGCTGAAATTCTATTGAATAATATGTTGACAAATGAAAATAATTGGACACCTCCGGAGCCAATTCCTAAGCCTATTCCCAAACCAACTCCGAAGAAGAGGGGTATTCTATTTCTCAGTCCTGAAGATATGCAAGAGGCAAAGAAATCTATGAAAGAAAAAGGTATTAAAGCTATAGATGTTAAGAATTTACCTCCTATTGAAGAAATACACGGTCTTAATTTACTTCCTGTTGAAGAAACATACGATCTTAATCCATTACCTATTGAAGAAACTCATGGTCTTGATAACCCGACACAGGTAGTAAAGGTAAATTCTCTCTATAGATATGATAAAGTTGAAATCCCATTTACTAAGTTTTCTAGCCCATGCTTAGATGAGTTTGATAAATTTATGGTTAAGCAAGAAGATTTTAATGCTTATTTTGGTAGACAGTTGAAATACAATTCAAATATGCTTGAACACTTGGGTGATTATATGGCTAATGTAAAAGGTGAACTTGAAATTATTAGTAAACATGCTTCTATGGTGACCACTCAAGTAGAACAAGTACTTAAAGCTCAAAATGATTTTCTCAATGAATTGAATAGTAAGAATAATGATAATGCTGTTAGAGTTATGACTAGAGGTGGTAGAATGACTCAGGAACCTTTGTATCCTGAAGGCCATCCTAAGAGAATTGAGCAAGATTCTTAGAGAAATAATATAGATGCACCTAGTCCTTCTAAAAGGAAGAAAAAGAAAAATGATAGGACTTTGCATGCTTCTAGTGAACCTACTACTGAAACACCTGAGAATCCAAATGATATCTCTATCTCTGATGCTGAAACACAATCTGGTAATGAACCTGAAACTAGTGATAATGTTAATAATAATGTTCATGATGATGCTCAACCTAGCATTGATAATGATATAGAAATTGAACCTGCTGTTGATCTTGATAACCCACAATCAAAGAATCAACGTTATGATAAGAAAGACTTTGTTGCTAGGAAACATGGTAACGAAAGAGAACCATGGGTTCAGAAACCCATGCCTTTTCCTCCCAAACCATCCAAGAAAAAGGATGATGATGATTTTGAGCGCTTTGCTGAAATGATTAGACCTATCTTTTTGCGTATGCGATTAACTGATATGCTCAAAATGAATCCTTATGCTAAGTACATGAAAGATATTGTTACAAATAAGAGAAAGATACCGGAAGCTGAAATTTCCACCATGCTTGCTAATTATACTTTTAAGGGTGGAATACCAAAGAAACTAGGAGATCCCGGTGTACCCACTATACCATGCTCTATTAAAAGAAACTATGTTAAAACTGCTCTATGTGATCTTGGAGCCGGTGTTAGTGTTATGCCTCTATCTTTATATCGTAGACTTGATTTGAATAAGTTGACACCTACTGAAATATCTTTGCAAATGGCTGATAAATCAACTGCTATACCTGTCGGTATTTGTGAGGATGTGCCTGTTGTAGTTGCAAACGTTACTATTTTAACGGACTTTGTTATTCTTGATATTCCCGAGAACGATAGTATGTCTATTATTCTTGGAAGACCCTTTTTGAATACTGCAGGGGCTGTTATTGATTGCACTAAAGGCAACGTCACTTTTCATGTTAATGTTAATAAGCATACAGTACACTTTCCGAGGAAACAACCTCAAGTCCACAGTATCAATTCTATCGGAAAAATTCCATCGATTATATTTGGAGGTTTTGAATTTCCTCTTCCTACTTTCAAGAAGAAATATGATATTCTTATTATTGGGGATGTGCATATCCCCGTTGAGGTAACATAGTGTTATTCGAAATTTCTCCGGTTCCATGTTATTCGGAATGAGTTCGTTAACAAGACTTGATCAACCTTGTTAGTGGATTCCTTTTTGATGATCATGAGATGGATGAAACTAGAAGGCACAACCTTCTGTACCCCACTTTTACTTTCTGTTATTTATATAAAATAAAATAAAAATAAATATTTTTCTGTCTGTTATCTGATTATCCGTGCAATATAAAAATACCGGAAAATAAAAGTTCTCCAAATGCCCTGAAATTTAAATATGATTTTTTCTGGAATATTTGAGAATAATTGGCACTGAGAACACAGCAGGGGGTCAACCACCTGCCCACGAGGGTGGAGGGCACGCCCCTGCCTCATGGGCCCACGGTGGCCCTCCTCCACTTATCCTTTAACCCATACACTCCTTCCTCCCCCAAACACGAATATCCAGCTCAAACCCGAGTCCAAGCTCATTTTGCTGCCATTTTCGATCTCCTTGCTCAAAGCACCTCTCACAAAACTGCTTGGGGAGATTGTTCTTTGGAATGTGACTCCTCCATTGGTCCAATTAGTTTTTGTTCTAGTGCTTTATTCATTGCAAATTTTTGCTGCTTAGGTGACCCTGTTCTTGAGTTTGCATGTCAAATTTATATGGTCAAAAGTAGTTTTGATGCATGATATAGGCCCTAGGCACTTGTAGGAGTAGTTGCTATCAATATTATTGAGTTTGGTTTACATTTATTTTGAAGTTACTAAAAATTTCAGAAGTTTTTAGAAAATGATGAAGAGAGTTTTGAGGGGCTCATCGAGCCGAAGTTCGAAGGAAAAGGCACCGAAGCCTAAGTATAATCTGCCACGCACCACGGAGGTTCGAGCGTGTGAATGGCCTTCCGATGATTTCTTGAGAGCAGCCGGGATTTATGAAGATTTTCATGAATTGGCTAAGAATGCAGGCCTCACCACTTTCGTCCACGACCAATGCGATCAGTATCTCTTACTCACAAATATCGTTGTGCAAAACTTTCATTTCCATTCTAGGAGCTCACCACCTACGGTGGAGTTTTATTTATATGATGAGCATAAGGAGATGTCACTTTATGATTTTTGTCGGGTTTGTTTGGTCCCTTTCGAGGGCAAGACAAAGGAACCACATCGCGATGATGTGGACGGGTTTATTGATACTATCACTGTAGGGGAAACAAGGAAGATTTCCGATGCACGAATCACTAGCATACATTTTCCTGTTTTACGCTATTTTGCATTATTTGCTAGTCATTGTTTAATTGGTCGCGGAAACTGTGGAAACCTTAGTATCCCTGATATTATTATTTTGCTCCACGGTTTATACAGTGATAACTCTGTTAGTATGGGTGACATTATTGCTAAACGGTGAAGTCTAAACCGTACCAAGGGCCCCATCTTTGGAGGCATCTATGCTTCACGCCTAGCTGCACATTTTAACATACCTATTAGGCATTATGAGAAGGAAGAAAAAGGGCTGCCTCATGTTTATTTATATTATAAAAGTATGGTGGCACATGATCTTATTGTTAAGAATAGGGAAGGAGAGCTTAAATACAAATTGTTCTTTGATAAACATCATCCTGAGACTATTACCCTGTCTGCTCCTTCTTTGTTTGATTTATCCGCAGGCCAGTACCTTGTTCCGTTAAAGGCTATTCACGCCTACCGGAACCCTGCACCAGCCATGGAGCCAGAGCCAGAACCACAAATTGATCCTTCACGACAGTCTAATTACTAGTGGGATCCGGAGATGATCGCCAGCCAGTGGCAATCGGAGTCTTCTTCTTCATCTTCTTCTTCTTCTTCTTCTTCTCAGTACGACCCCAACTACTATTATGCATATCCGCCAGGCCAGCCGTGGCCATAGACCAACTTAGGCCAAAATCCTAAGCTTGGGGGAGTACGTATTTCCCACCGACATTACATTTATGTTCACACACTCATTGCTTGATGTCGGTGCTCATACTTTTTCATTGTATCATCCATGCTAGTTTATTTCCTTTTTATGCTTTCTTCTTGTGTGTTTAATAAACCTTAAGAAAAACCCAAAAAAAATTTAGTTGTAGCTTTTAATTAGTTTACTTTCCATGCTTGTAGTAGTAATTAAAAAGAAAACCCAAAAATATTTCCTGTTCTTCTTTTGCTTGTTGGGAGCTTTCTGGTGTAAATAGTTTTATTTCTTTTCTTTCCTTTGGGGGTCGATAGGATAAGACCATAATTAAATTGTTGAAGTGGCTCCTATACATTATTGTTGATCTGACAAAAGAGCCCATATTGCCTTGTCTTCTCCTGTTTATTGAATGCTTGTAGATTCTAGCTTAGTCCAATGCACGTGCACCATTATTATTATTCACATTGTTCGGTCGTGCAAGTGAAAGGCAATTATGACGATATATGATGGACTGACTGAGATGAGAAAATATGGTATGAACTCGACCTCTTTTGTTTTTGTAAATATGATTAGTTCATCATTCCTGATTCAGCCTATTATGAATAAACCTGTTTGCAATGACAACTAGAGATCATAGTTTCTTGTGCCATGCTTGATTAACTATGAGTTATAATGGTTTACCTTGCGTGCCAACATGCTATTGAAATGGTTATGATTTGGTATGATAGGATGGTATCCTCCTCTGAATGATTTAAGTGACTTGACTTGGCACATGTTCACGCATGTAGTTGAAACAAAATCAACATAGCCTTCACGATATTTATGTTCATGGTGGATTATATCCTACTCATGCTTGCATTCGGTGTTGATTAATTTTAATGAATGTTCATGACTGCTGTCGCTCTCTAGCTGGTCGCTTCCCAGTCTTTTGCTAGCCTTCACCTGTACTAAGCGGGAATACTGCTTGTGCATCCAATCCCTTAAACCCCAAAGTTATTCCACATGAGTCCACTATACCTACCCATATACGGTATCTACCTGCCGTTCCAAGTAAATTTGTATGTGCCAAACTCTAAACCTTCAAATAAATATCCTGTTTTGTATGCTCGAAGAGCCCATGTATCAACTAGGGCTGTCCGTATCTTCCATGTTAGGCGGGTTATTCTCAAGAGGAGTGGACTCCGCTCCTCACTCACGAGATAAATGGATGGTCACCGGGATGCCCAGTCCCATGCTTTATGCAAACTAAATCAAAATAATTGCAAACAAAACTCCCCCTAGGACTCTTGTTAGTTGGAGGCACTCGTTGTTTCAAGCAAGCCATGGATTGATGCTTGTTGGTGGAACGGGGAGTATAAACTTTACCATTCTGTTTCGGAACCGCCTATAATGTGTGTAGCATGGAAGATATCGCCATCTCTTGGTTGTTATGTTGAAAATGAAAGTATACCGCTCAAAATATTATTCACCTCTATTTCAAAACCGAGCTCTGGCACCTCTCCAAATCCCTGCCTCCCTCTGCGAAGGGCCTATCTATTTACTTTTATGCCGAGTCATCATCCTCTTATTAAAAAGCACCAGTTGGAGAGCACCGCTGTCATTTGCATTCATTACTATTAGTTTACATTGAGTATGATTTGACTGGATCTCTTTTACCATGAATTACGATGTCTAGTCAGTCCTTGGTCTTTAAAGGTGCTCTGCATTTATGTTTTGCAGTCTCAGAAAGGGCTAGCGAGATACCATCTTGTTATATCATATTATGATTGTTTTCAGAAAGTGTTGTCATCCGAGATTTATTATTATTGCTCTCTAGTTGATTATGCTATTGATATGAGTAAACTTGAGACCTAAGCATTATTGCAAATGTGGTTAGTTATAATCTTTGCTGAAGACTTGAATGCTGGGTTTACATATTTACAACAACAAGAGCAAACAGAGTTTGTAAAAGTTTTTCTTTATCACTTTCAGTTTGTCAACTGAATTGCTTGAGGACAAGCAAAGGTTTAAGCTTGGGGGAGTTGATACGTCTACGTCGTATCTACTTTTACAAACACTTTTGCCCTTGTTTTGGACTCTAACTTGCATGATTTATGTGCAGAAACAAACGTTCTTGGAATGACCTGAAACTTCACGGAGAAACTTTTTGGAATATATAAAAATACCTGCAAAATATGAAGGCCAGGGGGCCCACCACCTGTCCACGAGGGTGGAGGGCGCGGCCCCTACCTCGTGGCCCCCCTGGAGCTCCTCTGACTCCAACTCCAACTCTATATATTGTGTTTCGGGGAGAAAAAATCAGAGAGAAGAATTCGTCGCGTTTTACAATACAGAGCCGCCGCCAAGCCCTAAAACCTCTCGGGAGGGCTGATCTGGAGTCCGTTCGGGGCTCCGGAGAGGGGAATCCGACGCCATCGTCATCATCAACCATCCTCCATCACCAATTTCATGATGCTCACCGCCGTGCGTGAGTAATTCCATCCTAGGCTTGCTGGACGGTGATGGGTTGGATGGGATCTATCATGTAATTGAGTTAGTTTTGTTAGGGTTTGATCCCTAGTATCCACTATGTTCTAAGATTGATGTTGCTATGACTTTGCTATGCTTAATGCTTGTCACTAGGGCCCGAGTGCCATGATTTCAGATCTGAACCTATTATGTTTTCATCAATATATGAGTGTTCTTGATCCTATCTTGCAAGTCTATAGTCACCTATTATGTGTTATGATCCGTTAACCCCGAAGTGACAATAATCGGGATACTTACCGGTGATGACCGTAGTTTGAGGAGTTCATGTATTCACTATGTGTCAATGCTTTGTTCCGGTACTCTATTAAAAGGAGGCCTTAATATCCCTTAGTTTCCTTAAGGACCCCGCTGCCATGGGAGGGTAGGACAAAAGATGTCATGCAAGTTCTTTTCCATAAGCACGTATGACTATATTCGGAATACATGCCTACATTACATCAATGAACTGGAGCTAGTTCTGTGTCACCCTAGGTTATGACTATTACATGATGAACCGCATCCGGCATAATTCTCCATCACTGATCCATTGCCTACGAGCTTTCACATATTGTTCTTCGCTTATTTACTTTCCCGTTGCTATTGCTATCATCACTACAAAATACCGAAAACATTGCGTTTACTACGGTTACCTTTTGCTACCGTTACCACTACTATCATATTACTTTGCTACTAAACACTTTGCTGCAGATATTAAGTTTCCAGGTGTGGTTGAATTGACAACTCAGCTGCTAATACTTGAGAGTATTCTTTGGCTCCCCTTGTGTCGAATCAATAAATTTGGGTTGAATACTTTCCCTCGAAAACTGTTGCGATCCCCTATACTTGCGGGTTATCACCGAACTTAGTCTGTAGTAGAAAAGGCTTTCCAGCCACTATCTCTTTCGCCTGCCGAACCTCCTAACAGAGGGCTCTGGATTCTGATCACGCTTCTCTCGCCTCTTGTCGGGCCTTGTCCAATTCAGCCGTTAAGGCTTTATTCTCCTTCTCAAGAAATTCGCAGCGGCCAGTAGCATTCTCCAAAGCGAGTGTCATCATGGATACCTTCTCCTCGCCCTGGCATCGTGCAGCTCGCTGATACATCTCCAACGTATCTATAATTTTTGATTGCTTCATGCTATATTATCTACTGTTTTGGATGTTTATGGGCTTTATTATACACTTTTATATCATTTTTGGGACTAACCTATTAACCCAGAGCCTAGTGCCAGTTTCTGTTTTTACCCTGTTTTAGGGTTTTGAAGAAAAGGAAAATCAAACGGAGTCCAATTGACCTGAAACTTCACGGAACTCATTTTTGGAAGGAATGAAGCCCAGAAGACTTGGAGTGCACGTCGGGGGATCTGCGAGGAGGTCACGAGGCAGGGGGCACGCCCACCCCCCTGGGCGCGCCCTCCACCCTCGTGAGCCCCTCGTGGCCCCCCTGACGTACTTCTTCCTCCTATATATCTCCATATACCCTAAAAACATTCGTGACCACAATAGATCGGGAGTTCCACCGACAGAAGCCTCCGTAGCCACGGAAAACTAATCTAGACCCGTTCCGGCACCCTGCCGGAGGGGGCAATCCTTCTCCGGTGTCCATCTTCATCATCCCGGTGCTCTCCATGACGAGGAGGGAGTAGTTCTCCCTCGGGGCTGAGGGTATGTACCCGTAGCTATGTGTTTGGTCTCTCTCTCTCTCTCTCGTGTTCTTGAGATGATACGACTTGATGTATCACGAGCTTTACTATTATATTTGGATCCTATGATGTTTCTTCCCCCTCTACTCTCTTGTAATGAATTGAGTTTCCCCTTTGAAGTTATCTTATCGGATTGAGTCTTTAAAGATTTGAGAACACTTGATGTATGTCTTGCCGTGGATATCTGTGGTGACAATGGGATATCACGTGATTCACTTGATGTATGTTTTGGTGATCAATTTGCGGGTTCCTCCCATGAACCTATGCATAGGGGTTGGCACATGTTTTCGTCGTGATTCTTCGGTAGAAACTTTTGGGCACTCTTTGAGGTCCTATGTGTTGGTTGAATAGATGAATCTGAGATCGTGTGGCGCATATCGTATAATCATACCCACGGATACTTGAGGTGACATTGAAGTATCTAGGTGACATTAGGGTTTTGGTTGATTTGTGTCTTAAGGTGTTATTCTAGTACGAACTCTAGGGCTGTTTGTGACACTTATAGGAATAGCCCAACGGATTGATTGGAAAGAATAACTTTGAGGTGGTTCATACCCTACCATAATCTCTCCGTTCGTTCTCCGCTATTAGTGACTTTGGAGTGACTCTTTGTTGCATTTTGAGGGATAGTTATGTGATCCAATTATGTTAGTATTGTTGAGGGAACATGCACTAGCGAAAGTATGAACCCTAGGCCTTATTTCCATGCATTGCAATACCGTTTACGCTCACTTTTATAACTTGATACCTTGCTGTTTTTATATTTTCAGATTACAAAAACTATTATCTACTACACATATACCACTTGTATCACCATCTCTTCGCCGAACTAGTGCACCTATACAATTTATCATTGTATTGGGTGTGTTGGGGACACAAGAGACTCGTTGTTATTTGGTTGCAGGGTTGCTTGAGAGAGACCATCTTCATCCTACGCCTCCCACGGATTGATAAACCTTAGGTCATCCACTTGAGGGAAATTTTCTACTGTCCTACAAACCTCTGCACTTGGAGGCCCAACAACGTCTACAAGAAGAAGGTTGTGTAGTAGACATCACTCGCACGGCCTTCAGTTCAACTGATGCCTCTTCAGCAGCAGCAGCATCACTAAGCCGGGCCCACTCCTCGGCCCGGACTAGCTCCGCCCGAAGAGCCTCCACGGCGGCAACACCATCTGCATTTCATGCGCATTTCATATAAAGCACCTTCCTACGTCAAGCACACTGGTGTAAAGAATGCTTGAAATACATACCTTGCGAGTCATCAAGACGCCTGTTGATCAATGCAAGGTCATTGATGACCCACAAGTATAGGGGATCTATCGTAGTCCTTTCGAGAAGTAAGAGTGTCAAACCCAACGAGGAGCAGAAGGAAATGATAAGCGGTTTCCAGCATGGTATTCTCTGCAAATACTGAAATAAGTGGTAACAGGTAGTTTTGTGATAAGATAATTTGTAAAGAGCAACAAGTAACAAAAGTAAATAAGGTGCAGCAAGGTGGCCCAATGCTTTTTGTAGCAAAGGAAAAGCCTGGACAAACTCTTATATGATGTAAAGAGCTTGTGGGAGTCTTGGATTAGGGGGTCTCCGGACAACCGGACTATATCCTTTGGCCGGACTGTTAGACTATGAAGATACAAGATTCAAGACTTCATCTTGTGTCCGAATGGGACTCTACTTGGCGTGGAAGGCAAGCTAGGCAATACGGATATGCATATCTCCTCCTTTGTAACCGACCTTGTGTAACCCTAGCCCTTTCCGGTGTCTATATAAACTAGAGGGTTTTAGTCCGTAGGACAACATATAATCATACCATAGGCTAGCTTCTAGGGTTTAGCCTCTCCGATCACGTGGTAGATCAACTCTTGTAATACTCATATCATCAGGAATAAATCAAGCAGGACGTAGGGATTTACCTCCATCAAGAGGGCCCGAACCTGGGTAAAACATTGTGTCCCCTGCCTCCTGTTACCATCCGCCTTAGACACACAGTTCGGGACCCCCTACCCGAGATCCGCCGGTTTTGACACCGACATTGGTGCTTTCATTCAGAGTTCCTCTGTGTCATCGCCGTTAGGCTTGATGGCTCCTACGATCATCGATAGCGATGCAGTCCAGGGTGAGACTTTTCTCCCCGGACAGATATTTGTGTTCGGCGGCTTCGCACTGCGGGCCAACTCGCTTGGCCATATGGAGCATATCAAAAGTTATGCCCCTGGCCACCAGGTCAGGTTTGGAAGCTTAAACTACACGGCCGACATCCATGGAGACTTGATCTTCGAGGGATTCGAGCCCTTGCCTTGTGCGCCGCGCGGTCACGATGAGTACAATTTAGCTCTATCATCGGACCATATTCAAGAGATCGCACCGGCAGCCGCTCCGAGCCTCAATTCGGAGCCAGTTGCGCCATCCATAGACAGGTGGATGGACCCTGTCACAGAGGCCGTACCCTCAGCGGCGATCGAGCCGAATATCGACCTTACCCTTCACGAGAGCCATGTTGGCAAACTACCGGATCCTTCTTCAGCCACGAACTCCGAACCGCCTGCGCCCGTGCCTATCGAATCCAACTGGGCGCCGATCATGGAGTTCACCTCCACGGATATCTTTCAGCACTCGCCTTTCGGCGACATACTGAACTCATTAAGGTCTCTCTCCTTGTCAGGAGAGTCCTGGCCGAACTATGTTTGACAGGATTGGGATGCGGATGACGAATTAATTCGCCGCGCACCCACCACCCACTTAGTAGCCACTGTCGATGACTTAGCCGACATGCTCGACTTCGACTCCGAAGACATCGACAGTATGGACGACGATACGGGAGTCAAAGAGGAATCACTGCCCACAGGGCACTGGACAACCACCTCATCATATGATATATACATGGTGGACACACCCAAAGAAGGCAATGGCAACGAGACAATGGAGGATGACCCCTCCAAGAAGCAACCCAAGCGCCAGCGTCAGCGGCGCCGCTCTAAGTCCCGGCAAGGCAAAAGTGGTGATACCGGCACCGGAGATAATAGCACTCCGAACAGTGGCGAAGACAACAACAATCCCCTCGAGCAAGATTTAGAGCAGGAGGATGGAGGAGCCAGCTCTCTTTGGAGAGCGGCAGATGGAGAGGCGGAGGATGATAATTACATGCCTCCCTCCGAAGACGAGGCAAGCCTCGGCGATGACGAATTCGTCGTGCCGGAGGATCCCGTCGAACAAGAGCGCTTCAAGCTCCGGCTTATAGACACGGAAAATAGCCTTAATAAAAAGCAGCAGCAGCTTCAAGCTGATCAAGATTTGCTAGCTGACAGATGGACTAAAGTCCTGGCGGCCGAGGAGTATAAACTCGAACGCCCCTCCAAGAGTTACCCAAAGTGCAGGTTGCTACCCCGACTGGAGGAGGAAGCACCGAAACCTACATCCCCGGCGTATGACGCGGCTGATCGGCCACCTCATGGCCGCGACAGAGAGACATTCCAGCCAAAAGCTCGGCCCGCACCCCGACGTCATTCAAATAAAAAGGTAGGGGAAATACGCCAGACCCGCGAGATGTAATGGAGGACAATGCAAAACATGCAAGATCGATCTACGGATCACGGGGGTGCGCCACTATGCGAGACGATAATCGTCACGCCGGATACAGCAAAAGTAAGTCCGTCCGGGCCGAACACAGCGGACAAGACTCATTCGAGCTACGTCGCGATATAGCCCAATACAGAGGTGCCGCACACCCCTTATGCTTCACAGACGAAGTAATGGATCATCAAATCGCATGACGGCACAACAGATCCTGCGGTGTGGATCGAGGATTTCCTCCTGCACATTCACATGGCCCGCGGTGATGACCTACACGCCATCAAATACCTCCCACTGAAAATCAAAGGACCAGCTCGGCATTGGCTCAACAGCTTGCCAGCAGAGTCCATTGGCTGTTGGGAAGATCTGGAAGACGCATTCCTCGACAACTTTCAGGGCACTTATGTACGACCACCAGATGCCGATGACTTGAGCCACACAATTCAGCAGCCAGAGGAATCGGCCAGGCAATTTTGGACACGGTTCCTAACAAAGAAAAATCAAATCGTCAACTGTCCGGATGCAGAGGCCCTAGAAGCTTTCAAGCACAACATCCGCGACGAGTGGCTAGCCCGGCACCTTGGTCAGGAAAAGACGAAATCTATGGCAGCCCTCACGACACTCATGACCCGCTTTTGCGCGGGAGAAGACAGCTGGCTGGCTCGCAGTAATAACATATCAAAGAACCATGGTACTTCGGATACCAAGGACGGCAATGGCAGGTCATGTCGCAACAAACATAAGCGCCGCATTAACAGTAACAATACCGAGGATACGGCAGTCAATGCCGGATTCAAAGGCTCTAAACCCGGTTAGCGGAAAAGGCCATTCAAAAGAAGCACTCCGGGCCCGTCCAGTTTGGACCGTATACTCGACCGCTCGTGTCAAATACACGGCACCCCCGACAAGCCAGCCAACCACACCAACATGGACTGTTGGGTGTTCAAGCAGGACGGAAAGTTAAATGCCGAAAACAAAGATAAGGGGTCACATAGCGATGACGAAGAGGAGCCCCGACAGCCGAACACCAGAGGACAGAAGAGGTTCCCCCCACAAGTGCGGACGGTGAACATGATATACGCAACCCACATCCCCAAGAGGGAGCGGAAGCGTGCACTCAGGGACGTATATGCGTTGGAGCCAGTCGCCCCAAAGTTCAACCCATGGTCTTCCTGTCCGATCACTTTCGATTGTAGGGACCACCCCACTAGTATCCGTCATGGCGGATTCGCCGCGTTGGTCCTCGACCCAATCATTGATGGATTTCACCTCACTCGAGTCCTAATGGACGGCGACAGTAGCCTGAACCTGCTTTATTAGGACGCAGTGCGCAAAATGGGTATAGACCCCTCAAGGATCAAACCCACTAAAATGACCTTTAAAGGCGTCATACCAGGTGTAGAGGCCAATTGCACAGGCTCAGTCACACTGGAAGTGGTCTTCCGATCTCCGGATAACTTTTGAAGCGAAGAATTAATCTTCGACATAGTCCCGTTCCGCAGTGGCTACCATGCACTGCTCGGGCAAACCACATTCGCAAGATTCAATGCGGTACCGCATTATGCATATCTCAGCCTCAAGATGCCAGGACCTCGGGGGGTCATCACAGTCAATGGAAACACAGAGCGCTCTCTCCGCACGGAGGAGCACATTGCGGCCCTCGCAGTAGAAGTGCAAAGCAGCCTCTTAAGGCAATCCACTAGTTCGGCGATTAAGGACCCGGACAACTTCAAGCGCGCCCGGAGTAATTGGCAACTGGACCACCTGGCACGTCCCGAGCTCGCATAGCAATGCGGCCCCCACCCCGATCCCATACAAACGGCGAAATCCGTGCCACGCGTATATAATTACGCATTAAAAATACCATGGGCATAGGCGGGGAGGGGGCACGACGGCGGCACACCCCAAGTCGCGGCTTAAACCGCACTAGGGGCTTCCCGCTTTGTTATTTTTCTCTTTCAGGACTTTAATCTCTGGAAACCCTGTCCGGCAGCGTGATTGCCGAACACATGATGCAGCAACCAAGGAGGCGGAAAGCTACGTCACACCTCGGAACTCCCAGGTGGATTACGATAATGAGTGAAATATTTGTTTTAATACTATTCCTCAGCTTGCCCTTGGAAGGGACATGTTAAACAGTCCTACTCTTTGCTTATCGCACTACTTGTATCATTCTGCTTTAACGCACCTTTTTGAATAAAAAATGCATACCACTAAGACTAATATTGCCTTCTTATTATATATATATATGTTCATTAATGACATCCAGCACCCGTACACTCTGGTACGGCCAATACGCTAGGGGCTTAAGCATACCCCATAATACGGCGTGAGAAGTCCGAACACTTTCGACAGTGCGGCAACCCAAACTTATAGCATTATATGCATCAGCTCCGAATCATGTCTTGGGTCAATAGTTGGGTTTGCCCGGCTGCCATGTTTTGGTACCTTACGTTCCGCTATATCGACTAAGGTAGCACTGGGAGAACTACTGCGATTGTGCCTCGGTTCTGCTGGGCTAAGCACCTCAGTAGAGAAAGCTAAAACTGACTGTCATGATAAGGCGAGAGACGGGTCGCTGTTCGAGAGGTTTTGAGTCCCTAAAGGCTCATGCCACTTAGAGCGAGGAGTCGGCCCTGTCCGGCTTAAGGCGTGTATCGCGCCCCGAATTCGGCCTTCCGAATACTAGGGGCTTTGCCGAGATTTAAAATTATAGAATTCTACGGCTAAGCGAGAGTGATAACGCATTATAGTCCGATTGCCTTGTTCGCTGTGCTGAGCACCTCCCTCAAAGGACCCAACAATGGGAACAAGAGTGCTCAGGTTTACCCCGAACACCCCAGCACTCGTGGCGTGGGGGCAGAAGCCGACGACTAGCCATCTCTCGGATTTGATAAACAGCCGAACATAAGGTAATATTTTAAATTCAAACAAGCGTTGCATAGCGCATATGAACAAGTTTTCATAAATACAGGATTACACGAGCCAGTTTACTCAAATATTATATCTTTCGTACACTCGTCCGCTAGGAGACGAGCACCCTTCAGGACACCCTCATAGTACATCTCGGGGTGGCGATGCTCCTTGCCCTGCGGCGGCCCTCCCTTCACCAGCTTCATGGCGTCCATCTTGGCCCATTGAACCTTCACACGGGCAAAAGCCCGGCGTGCACCTTCGATGCAGACGGACCGCTTGATGACTTCAAGCGATGGGCAGGCATCCACAAGCCGCCTCACCAGGCCAAAGTAGCTGTTGGGAAGGGCGTCGCCAGGCCACATCCGGACTATAAAGCCCTTCATGGCCTGTTCGGCCGCCTTGTGCAGCTTGACCAGTTGCTTCAACTGGTCGCTCAGAGGCATCAGGTGTTCGGTCCTAGTATACTGAGACCAGAACAGCTTCCCCGTTGAGCTTCCCTCCTCGGTCTAGTAAAACTGTGCGGCATCCGACACACTGTGGGGCAAATCTGCGAATGCTCCTGGAGAGCTCCGGATTCGGGTAAGTAACAAGTAATTCACTTTCACATGCTTGCTTTGCATATAGAATGCCTTACCCGCCGCTATCTTCTTCATTGCATCAATCTCCTGGAGGGCCTTTTGGGCTTCAGCCTTGGCACTCTTTGTGCTCTTGAGGTACTACTTACCTTTGTTCTCCTCGAGCTGCCTCTTGGCAAGGCCGAGCTCGTCCTTGGACCCTTTAAGGTCCTCCTTCAGTGCGGCAACCTCCGTAGTCAGTGCGGCAGAGGCCAACAGCGAAGCCTGCATACGCATATAGACATACTTATATTAGACTCCTGCGATATTGTTTGATCCTCTGTTCGGCTTTTCTTTTTGAACACCGAACAGAGCATCATGGGCTACTGTCTATGCGGTAATATTTTTCCTACATTTCAAAAACTTACCTCAAAGCCTGTTAGAAGGCTGGCACAGGCTTCAGTCAATCCGCTCTTGGCGGACTGAACCTTCTGGACCACCGCACTCATAATAGTGTGGTGCTCTTCGTCGATGGAATCGCTGCGAAGCGCTCCAGCAGATTGTCCGGTGCCTCTGGATGGACAGAGTTCACCGGCACAGAAGTTTTGCCCCTTTTGGAAGGAGGCCGCCTGCCCGAGTCCGGAACCACTAGGGGTTTTGGCTTGGTGTTCGGCTGAGGGCCGAACTCGGAGCCCTCGGGAGCCCTGCTTCTTCTGCTCATGGAGTCCGGAAGGTCACCTTGAGGCGCCTCTGGGACTGTCTCCCCTCGGCCCGGTGCCTCTACAATACCTCGGCGTCGTCCGTAGGGCAAGGGGAGGTGGCGGTCGAAAGTGGATCGCTATCCATATCCGACGGGCCCAGTGAGCCGTCCGACGATACGTCGATACGGGCTCGCAGCGGTCTGCATAGTCAAAATTCGGCGTTAGGAGAGGCAGTGCGACAAAGGTATGCTATGAGTTATTCTGGCATCCGAATACTTACGACTTTGCCAGGGGCTTGGACCTGAGCAGCCACTCGTCTTCGCCTTCGGCGGCGGTGGTGGAATAGTCCGGAAGGAGAGTCCTTCCCTTCTTGGACCCTTCGGCCCCCCGGTTGGGGCGGCCTTCCTTTTCTTATCTCTCCCAACTGAAGGGGGAGCATCTTGTTCTTCCTCCTCGTCTTCGGGGGAGGAGTGTGTCGGAGAGTTATCGGACGATGAGTCCGATAACACCTGGCGCCGGGAACTCTTTCGGGTTCCCTTGGCCTTCTTGGTCTTCTCTGGCACCTTATAAGGGGCCGGAGTTAGCATCTCCGTAAGGAGAGCATCTGCAGTGTCTTCGGGCAGAGGGGCCGGACAGTTAATCTGCCCCGACGTCTCCACCCAGTCCTGTCAAAGGCATGGAGATCAGACCCCGCACATGATTAAGCTAGGGGAAATAAGATATCCTACCGGATGTATAGAACTCACCGAATGCGCTCGGCGCTTCGCGCTTAGCCCGCGGTCCTCAGTGAGGGAGGGAGGGACCTCGGCGCCCTTGAATAGCACCTTCCAGACGTCCTTGTGCATCATGTCGAAGAGCTCGCTTAGAGTCTGGTGCTGGGCCGGGTCGAACTCCCACAAGTGGAAATCCCGTTGTTGACACGGGAGGATCCGGCGGATGAGCATGACCTGGACTATGTTGACAAGCTTGAGCTTCTTGCTCGCCATATTTTGGATACATTTCTGGAGTCCGTCCAGCTCCACCGATGAACCCTAGGATAGGCCCTTCTCTTTCCAGGAGGTGAGTCATGTGGGGATTCCGGATCAAAACTCAGGGGCAGCCACCCAGTTGGTGTCACGCGGCTCGGTGATGTAGAACCACGCCGATTGCCACCCCATTATGGTCTCCACGAAGGGGCCTTCAAGCCATATGACGTTGGGCATCTTGCCCACCATGGCTCCGCCGCATTCTGCTTGTTGGCCGCCCACCACCTTCGGCTTGATATTGAAGGTCTTTAACCATAGGCCAAAGTGGGGGCGGATGCGGAGGAAAGCCTCACACACGACGATGAACACCGAGATGTTGAGGATGAAGTTCGGGGCCAGATCATGGAAGTCCAGCCCGTAGTAGAACATGAGACCACGGACGAATGGATGGAGGGGAAACCCCAGTCCGCGGAGGAAGTGGTGGAGGAAGACTACCCTCTCGTGGGGTTCAGGGGTAGGAATGATCTGCCCCGCAGTGGGCAGCCGATGCGCGATGTTCGCGACTAAGTATCCGGCTCCGCGCAGCTTCTTGATGTGTCCCTCCGTAACGGAGGAAGCCATCCAATTTCCTCTTGCTCCGGACATGATTGGAGAAGGTGGAGGGGAAGGATGTGGACTTGGGCGTTGGAGCTCGAGTGCGCAAGAATGGATGGGCAAGGAGGAAGAAGGCGTGGGTAGAAAAAGGTTAAACCTTGTCCCTTTATAAGGGCGGCCAAAACTATGCGCCCCACTAGCCTGGTAAAACTCGCTTATCCCCCAAGCGCCGTAATCGATGGCGTGGTTGGGTTACCCACGCCCGTATTTATTAGAATCCCGTAATAATGGGGACACGATCTCTGCTTTGACAAGACGTGACAAAAAGCTGCCTCGCGTTATGTGCGGGGCTAGTTAAAGGAAACGGTTCGAATAATCACCGGGCCATGGCATAATGTCATGTTGCCAAAACAAGTCAGCAGATTAGATTTGTGGAAATATTATTCTCTATACGATGGTATGTGGAACTTATTTTGCAGGGTCGGACACTATCCTTGTATTCAAATTTTTCCGTGGTGTATTTGGAGGAGGAACCCACCTTGCAATGTTGAAGACATTACTGTGCGCCGGACTCATCGTCATTGAAGCTTGGTTCAGGGGCTACTGTGGGAGTCCTGGATTAGGGGGTCTCCGGACCGCCGGACTATATCCTTTGGCCGGACTGTTAGACTATGAAGATACAAGATTGAAGACTTCATCTCGTGTCCGGATGGGACTCTACTTGGCGTGGAAGGCAAGCTAGGCAATACGGATATGTATATCTCCTCCTTTGTAACCGACCTTGTGTAGCCCTAGCCCTTTCCGGTGTCTATATAAACCAGAGGGTTTTAGTCTGTAGGACAACATACAATCAGACCATAGGCTAGCTTCTAGGGTTTAGCCTCTCCGATCTCGTGGTAGATCAACTTTTGTAATACTCATATCATCAAGAATAAATCAAGCAGGACGTAGGGTTTTACCTCCATCAAGAGGGCCCGAACCTGGGTAAAACATCGTGTCCCCTGCCTCCTGTTACCATCCGCCTTAGACGCACAGTTCGGGACCCCCTACCCGAGATCCGCCGGTTTTCACACCGACAGCGCTCCTGAGGACACATGGGAATATCGTCAAGCTAGTTTTCTTCACGTTCATATGATTCGCGTTTGGTACTTTGATAATTTGGTATGTGGGTGGACTGGTGCTTGGGTACTGCCCTTACTTGGACAAGCATCCTACTTATGATTAAACTCTATTGCAAGCATCCGTAAATACAACAAAAGTATTAAGGTAAACCTAACCATAGCATGAAACATATGGATCCAAATTAGCCCCTTACGAAGCAACGCATAAACTAGGGTTTAAGCTTCTGTCACTCTAGCAACCCATCATCTACTTATTACTTCCCAATGCCTTCCTCTTGGCCCAAACAATGGTGAAGTGTCATGTAGTCAACGTTCACATAACACCACTAGAGGAGAGACAACATACATCTCATCAAAATATCGAACGAATACCAAATTCACATGACTACTAATAGCAAGACTTCTCCCATGTCCTCAGGAACAAAAGTAACTACTCACAAAGCATAAACATGTTCATAATCAGAGGGGTATTAATGTGCATATAGGATCTGAACATATGATCTTCCACCAATTAAACCAACTAGCATCAACTACAAGGAGTAATTAACACTACTAGCAACCTACTAGCACCAATCTCGGACTTGGAGACAAGAATTGGATACAAGATATGAACTAGGGTTTTGAGATGAGATGGTGCTGATGAAGATGTTGATGGAGATTGCCCTCTCCCGATGAGAGGAGCGTTGGTGATGACGATGGCGATGATTTCCCCCTCCGGGAGGGAAGTTTCCCTGACAGAACAGCCCCGCCAGAACCCTAGATTAGTTCCGCCAAGGTTCCGCCTCGTGGCGGCGGAGTTTCGTCCGAGAAGATGGCTTATGATTTTTTTCCCATCGAAAGAGTCCATATAGCAGAAGATGGTCACCGGAGGGCCACCGGGGGGCCCACGAGGTAGGGGGCGCGCCCAGGGGGTAGGGCGTGCCCCCCACCCTCGTGGGCAGGGTGTGCCCCCTGGTGAAGTTCTTGAGCCCAATGTTTTTTATATATTTGGAAAACATCATCCGTGAAGTTTCAGGACTTTTGGAGCTGTGCAGAATATGTCTCTAATATTTGCTCCTTTTCCAGCCAGAATCCCAGCTGCCGGCATTCTCCCTCTTTATGTAAACCTTGTAAATAAGAGAGAATAGGCATAAGTATTGTGACATAATGTGTAATACCAGCCCATAATGCAATAAATATTGATATAAAAGCATGATGCAAAATGGACGTATCAGTCATCGTCCGCAATATCCAGCTTTTGCTGTAGTTCGGCCACTTCCGTATTTCAGGCAGCCAAAGGAGGGGAAGCAACCTATATTTCAAATTAAACCAAGGTTAATACCTGGGCATATCTCTTTGATCCTCTGATCGCTTCCTTTGGAATACAATTCGAGTCTCGGGGGCTACTGCATATACAACAGGTGCATTCTGTCAATAAAATTCAATTGACAAAACTACATCACAAACCTCAAAACCTCTTAGAAGGCTCGTGAAGGCCTCATTCAATCCACTCTTCGTGGATAGAACCCTTTTGACCACCGTAGCCATCAAGGTATGGTGCTCTTCTGAAATGGATGCTCGTCGTAGCAAGCCCGTCAGCATGTCCAGCGCTCCTTGGTCTTCGGAAACTGCCGCCGGAGTACGACATTCCTGTGAAGGAACTCGCTTACTTGCCTCCAGAATCGTCTCCGGCTGTAAACAGGACGGTTCAAGGATGCCAATCTTGATCCCGGAACCCCGAGTGACAGAGGCACCGCCTTCGGGTAACACCTCTTTGCTTCCTGTACTACTTGGTGTTCAGGAGGAGCCCATTTGGACAATACCTCGGTACCATCTCCCCTATTGGGCGATGTGGCTGGAGAAGGCGTGTCACTCTCCATAATCTCCGGAAGAAGATCTCGCAAGGAGGAGGCCGATTGAGAAGCACCAGGCATTAACCTGCGTGGACGAACATATATCGGATGATTACTTCACTAATAGGAAAAGAAGGAGGTGCTTTTAAATTACCCCAACCTCGCTTACGGTCTGCCTCGAGGTTCGTCCTCGTCATAAAACTCTACGGCAGCCTCACTCGCTCGGCCTAAGCCGCTCGACGACGATGTTTTTCCTCTCTTGGAAGGATTCCCCTCCTGATCTTCCGAGGCGAACCTCTTCTTGCCCTGGAGGGCCCCCTCTGCGCTCTTTCTCTTGGGCAAAATGATTTCGGTTTCCCCGGACGTAGCCACCTGGTACGGTGTCGGGATCAGCATTCTCGTCAGCAAGTCGGTCGCAGGGCCTTCGAGAAGAGGCGCCGGACACTAGATTAGCACCGCTTTCTTTATCCAGTCCTGTACAGGGACAGATTGTTCAGTATCATGTTAAGAGATGCCTGAATGGAAGGTTTTTGGATATCGAATACTTACCGAAGTATCCGGATGATTGCAGTCAAGGCCAACGTCTTTGGTGGTGTCCGGCCATCGCTCTCGTTCTCCGAAATATAATTTCCACATTCCATCATGCGTAGTGCCGAAGAAGTGCTCTAGAGTCCGCCACCCTTCTAGGTTAAACTCCCACATATTAAGAGGCCGCCGCTGACATGGCAGAATCCGGCGGACTAGCATTATTTGCACGACGTTCACAAGATCGATGCCCTTCTCGGTAAGGCTCCGGATGCGACTTTGTAGAGTCTGCACTTCATTGACGGATCCCCAGTCCAATCCCTTGTTGACCCACGAAGCAAGCTGAATTGGAGGGACGGGCCGGAACGCAGGTGTAGCCGCCCACTTGGGGCCCCGCAGCTCGTTAATATAAAACCACCCCTGCTGCCATATGTCGGAAGATTTGGCAGAAGATCCTTCGGGCCAAACCGTGCTGGCCAGCTTGCCTATTAAGACGCTGCCGCACTCTGCCTGCTCCTCCTCTGCCACCTGCGGCCTCACATCAAAGGTCTTGAGCCACAAACCAAAGTGAAGAGGAGTCTGGAGTAAGGCCTCACACGTGACGATAAATGTCGAGATGAGGAGAACAGAGTCCAGGGCCAGATCATGAAAATCTAGCCCATAGTAAAACATGATCCCCCGGACGAAGGGGTTAAGCGCGAACCCTGGCCCGTGAAGGAAGTGGGATACAAATACTACCCTCTAGCCAGATCTAGGGGTCGGTATGACTTGCCCTTGCACCGGAAGCCAATGAAAAATTTCCAGGGTCAGATACCTCACTACGCGGAGCTTCGCAATATCCTCCTCTGTGACCGACGAAGCCACCCACCAGCCCTGACGGTTGGATCCGGACATGACTAGGGCTGGTGGCGATTGGAACCCGAGGGTTGGAACTTGGGGTGGCTAGGATTGAGGAAGGAGCAAGCGCAAGGGGAGAAGATGAGACTGGGTCTATATATAAAGGCCCCGAATACTAGGCGTCTCCCCCGGGGTCTCTAAACTTACCTATCACCAAGGAGTTGTACCCAGGGGACAGTTGGATTACCCACGCCTGGATGAATGAAAATCCCGTAAATAAAGGGACACGATCCCTGCCTTGACGGGGAGTGCTAGTAAAACCGCGCCCAGAGACATGGGGCGGCTCGCTAACCGACGATAGGAAATGGTAACCGGGCAGGCATGATACGATGTCATGAACAGTTATCAACAAGTTGGGCTCGAGGGATATTATATTCTCTACAATTACATATACAGGTCCGGATATACTTACATCGTCCAAAGACTATTCTGGAGTTCGGAAGGAGGGAACCCGCCTTGCAATGCCGAAGACAAATCTGCGCCAGACTCCTCTTCATTGAAGCCGGGTTCAGGGGCTACTGAGGGAGTCCTGGACTAAGGGGTCCTCGGGCGTATGGCCTGTTATCCATGGGCCGGACTGAAGGGCTGTGAAGACATGAAGGCCGAAGACTGCACTGTGTCCGGATTGGACTCCACTTGGCGTGGAAGGCAAGCTTGGCGACCGAAGAGTCCTTCTTTTGTAACCGACTTCATGTAAACCCTAGATCCCCTCGGTGTCTATATAAACCGAAGTAGATGTGTCTAGAGGGGGGTGATTAGACACTTAATGCTAAAGTTGCAATTTTTAATCTCTTTCGGTTTAAGTGGAGTTTAGGCACAAATTCAACATCCACAATACATATCAAGCAAGCATGCAAAGAGTATATGAGCAGCGGAATGTAAAGCATGCAACTTGCAAGAAAGTAAAGGGAAGGGTTTGGAGATTTCAAACGCAATTGGAGACACGGATGTTTTTCCCGTGGTTCGGATAGGTGGTGCTATCCTACATCCACGTTGATGGAGACTTCAACCCACGAAGGGTAACGGTTGCGCGAGTCCACACAGGGCTCCACCCAAGGGCAACGGTTGCGCGAGTCCATGAAGGGCTCCACCCACGAAGGGTCCACGGAGAAGCAACCACCCACAAAGGGTCCACGAAGAAGCAACCTTGTCTATCCCACCATGGCCAACGCCCACGAAGGACTTGCCTCACTAGCGGTAGATCTTCACGAAGTAGGCAATCTCCTTGCCCTTACAAACTCCTTGGTTCAACTCCACAATCTTGTCGGAGGCTCCCAAGTGACACCTAGCCAATCTCGGAGACACCACTCTCCAAGAAGTAACAAATGGTGTGTAGGTAATGACCTCCTTGCTCTTGTGCTTCAAATGATAGTCTCCCCAACACTCAACTCTCTCTCATAGGATTTGGATTTGGTGGAAAGGAGATTTGAGTGGAAAGCAACTTGGGAAGGCTAGAAATCAAGATTCATATGGTAGGAATGGAATGTCTTGATCTCAACACATGAGTAGGTGGTTTTCTCTCAGAACATATGAGTTGGAATGATGTGTGTGTTCTGGTGGCTCTCTCATCGAATGAGAAAGAGGTGGAGGGGTATATATAGCCTCCACTCAAAATCCAACCGTTACACAGATTTCCAATCTCGGTGGGACCGAATCATAAAACTCGGTCGGACCGAAAATGTAAACCTAGTGACCGTTAGGAATTTCGGTGGGACTGACATGCAACTCGGTAGGACCGATTCGGTTAGGGTTTGGGCATAACGTAATCTCGGTGAGACTGATTACACAAACTCGGTGAGACCGAGTTTGGTAATTAGCTAACCAGAGAGTTGGTCAGGCAAAGTCGGTGGGACCGATTTGCTCTTTCGGTGGGACCGAGTGGAACTCGGTGAGACCGAAAAGTTACAAAGGGGAAACACTGAGTTTACATTGCAATCTCGGTGGGACCGATTACACAAACTCGGTGGGACCGAGAATAGTGCAATGGGTAACAGAGAGTTTGCAACCCCATCTCGGTGTGACCGAGATCCTTATCGGTAGAACCGAATTGCTAGGGTTTGGCAGTGGCTAATGACAAGTGAAACTCGGTGTCGCCGGATAGGAAAAATCGGTAGGACCAAGTTTGGCTTAGAGTTTAGGTCATATGTGGATGTGGGAAAGTAGTTGAGGATTTTGGAGCATATCATTAAGCACATGAAGCAAGAGGCTCATTAAGCAACACCTCATCCCTCCTTGATAGTATTGGCTTTTCCTATGGACTCAATATGATCTTGGATCACTAAAATATAAAATGAAGAGTCTTGAGCTTTTGAGCTTGAGCCAATCCTTTGTCCTTAGCATTTTGAGGGTTCCCCTTTCACATCCATGCCATGCCATTGTTGAACTTATCTGAAACATGCTAGATAGAAGTGTTAGTCCAACAAGAGATATGTTGTCATCAATTATCAAAACCACCTAGGGAGCACTTGTGCTTTCAATCTCCCCCTTTTTGGTAATTGATGACAACATACATCAAAGCTTTTAGATAAAGATATAAAGAACAGCAAGTAAAGCTTTGGAAGAACATGTAGCAAGCATAGGCTCCCCCTACATGTATGCACTCATGTAAATATGAAATATAGAGGCATGTGAGAGCATAAACATGACAGAGTAGGCAATGTGTTACATGTATCTTGGCCATATGCATCAGAGCAAAAGATTATTAAGGAAAATACCTTCATGCTCATGAGTCCTTCTTGTAAACAGTATGTACATAAGCAAGAACTCCTCATACTCATGATCTTGATGCATATACTTACCTTGTGGTCTCGAGTTGGCTTAGGATGGAATGGACCTGCAAACAAGGTTAGATAACACAGGTACGTCCACTAGCCAGAGCAAACAAAAGAAACCACAAGAATACCAAGACTGGGATGACATGTAGAGAGTGAGTACAAGGTACCACATTGGATTCAACATGTCCCCAAGAATAAAGATAGATATGCAATGAATTTGACTGATTTCTTCTCCTTTAGGTGTCTTGCTCCCCCTGAATCTTACATGGGATATTGGGAGAAGATAGGAGACAGAAAATCAGAGCTGAATAGAACTAAATTCAAATGAGTTCATATGTCTTTCCCCCAAAAAGACATGTGGCATCTCTCCTCTTGAACATCTAACATCTGGGATCCTTGAGTGTTTTCTCTCCCCCTTAATAACAGCTGGGATCCTTGAGACTTTCTCTCCCCCTTAATACTTTTTCTCTCTTGGTGTGATCTCTCCTTCCTACAGGCTTTGATGTGATCTCTCTCTCCCCCTTTGACATCAATTTCCAAGAAGGTTTTTCCTGGAATCCGTCGAATAGGTTTGGTCCTTGAGATTCAGCACAAAGTAGAGGATAAAATTGTGATGCTTGTAGAGGACAAGATTCATTGAGTGGAGCTGGATCATAAGAAATGTAGAACAAGTGGCAAACTGTTTTTCTGATTGCAAAATCGGTGGCACCGAGTGGCACATTTCGGTGGTACCGAAAAGATTCGGTCAGACCGAAATTTGCAAGTCAGTGAAACCGAGTTTACAGAGAAAAACACTTGTCACCTCAGCTCACTAGTCAAGTAAGATCTCACAAAGATTTGCAATGAATTAAGTGAAGGATTTGCAAGGAATTTGATGCAGAAAATGCAGAACAAACACAAAGAGAAAAGAGAAGAAACTGAAAGATCTAGATGAAGTTTTTTTTGTTAAAGAAAAGAAACTAAACGTGCATGAGACAAATGCAATGACACAGAAAAGAACACAAGAGAACTTCATCTAGAGTTGGGCGGTGACATAGTCACCTATGTTAGAGTATATTGACTTAGGAGTCAAGTGAGAACACTTGATCATAGGTCATACTCATCGTTTAAGCTCAAAATGGGGTTACCATTTTTTTGTTTAAGCATCTTGATGTATTCACATCTTGTTGAGTTGCTTTGACTCATGTCTTGGAGTAAAGCTTCTCTAAGATGGAATAACATACCTTGGGTGGTGGTGTGGTTCTTGCTCATGTAGTTGAACTTGTGTGGGTGCTTCAAAGTTGATGTAGCTCATCAAGAGTTGGGAGCACCACTTGGAGTTTGAGTTCATCTACCTACATGGGTTAGTTCTTGCAAGGAAGAGCACTTATGTATCAAATGACAATCATGAAGCTCAACATAGAATTTGTCTAAGGATATGTTTGAATGGTTTTGTGCTTCCTTGTCTTCAACCACTATTTTGTAGAGACTTGGTGATGTAGAGATTGCTCAAGATATGAGTGAGTCACAATCTCATGGAATTAGATTCAACCAAGTACCTACATGGGTTAGACAATATGCAAGGTGCAAATATATCCAAGACATAAGATAGTTATCATAAGAGATATATCATGGATTAGTCATAAGCTCATCTCTTGCATGTATCCAATGGAGTTTTCTACTCCAAGTTCGAGGCATCAATGATGTTCAATTCTCCTCTCAACCTGCAAAACACTTTCTCATCAAGCGGTTTAGTGAATATATCCGCTAACTGCTTATCGGTGCGAACATGCTTAAGATTTATGTCACCCTTAGCAACATGATCTCGAATGAAATGATGACGAACTTCAATATGCTTAGTTCGAGAATGTTGTATAGGATTATGACCAATTTTGATAGCACTTTCATTGTCACAAAGCAGTGGAACATGTTTCACATAAATCCCATAATCTTTAAGAGTTTGGGTCATCCAAAGTAATTGAGCACAACATGAACCAGCGGCAATGTATTCCGCTTCGGCGGTGGATAAGGATACCGAGTTTTGTTTCTTGGAAGACCAAGACACAAGAGATCTACCAAGAAATTGACAAGTACCCGAAGTGGACTTTCTATCAACCTTGTCTCCGGCATAATCTGAGTCGGAATAGCCAACAAGATCAAAAGAAGACCTCTTAGGATACCAAATGCCAAAATTTGGTGTATGGATTAAATATCTCACTATCCTTTTCACAGCCTTAAGATGACAATCTCTAGGAGCAGCTTGATATCGTGCACACATGCACACACTTAGCATAATATCGGGACGTGAAGCACATAGGTATAACAATGAACCAATCATAGAGCGATAAACCTTTTGATCAACTGGTTCACCATCTTTGGTTAAATCATTATGTCCACTAGTAGGCATGGGTGTAGACATACCTTTGCATTCTTGCATGTTGAACTTCTTGAATAAGTCCTTGGTGTACTTTGTTTGAGAGACAAATGTACCTTCCTTAGTTTGCTTGATTTGCAACCCGAGAAAGAATTTGAGTTCACTCATCATAGACATCTCAAACTTCTCTGACATTAGCTTTCCAAACTTTTCACTAAAGAGAGGGTTAGTTGAACCAAATATGATGTCATCAACATAAATTTGGCATACAAAAAGTTCTCCATTAACCTTTTTAGTGAAAAGAGTAGAGTCAATTTTACCAATTTCAAAACCACTTGTAGTAAGGAACTTGGTCAAGCATTTATACCATGCTCTAGGAGCTTGTTTAAGACCATAAAGAGCTTTGTGAAGTTTGTAAACATGATTTGGTTTCTTAGGATTGACAAAGCCGGGAGGTTGTTTGACATAAACTTCCTCCTCTATTTCTCCATTTAGAAAAGCACTTTTAATGTCCATTTGGTACAAGGTGATATTGTGGTGATTAGCATAGGCAAGTAAGATGCGAATGGACTCAAGTCTAGCAACGGGAGCATATGTCTCACCATAGTCCATACCTTCGACTTGTGTGTATCCTTGGGCGACGAGACGTGCTTTGTTGCGAACCACTTGTCCATCTTCATCTTGCTTGTTGTGAAACACCCATTTGGTACCAATGATGTTGTGGTTGTTGTCGGGCTTCTCAACCAATGTCCAAACTTGGTTTCTCTCAAAATTATGTAGCTCTTCATGCATAGCGTTTATCCAATCCGGATCTTCCAATGCTTCTTCAACCTTCATTGGTTCAATGCTCGAGATGAATGAATAGTTTTCACAAAAGTTAGCTAAACGAGTTTTTGAGCGAGTGATTCTCCCGGTTTGTATATCATTGAGGATTTGCTCGACGGGATGATCTTTGGCAATTCTTGCTCGAACTCGTGAGAGCTTTTGCCTGGGTCTTTGTTGAGCATCTTCTTCATCTTGTTCTTCTTCTTGGCCTTCTTCATTGTTGACGTCGTCGTTCTCTTGTCGTGGTGGAGAAGGAGGTTGTTGATGTTCATCTTGACGTACTTCCTCGTTTTCTTCATCTTGGTGTGTCCCACTTGTGGATGCTTCCGTGTCGATTCTTGGTTCACCTTGTTGTGAAGTAGAAGCTTCCACTTGGACGGATCAAGTACTCTCCTTCACCTCCGTTGGACGAATTTTGCCAATGGACAAATCTTGAATTGCTTCTGAAGGGTCTTTGTCTCCTACATCAATTGGCAATTGCTCTACTTGCGAGCCATTAGATTCATCAAACTTCACATCTACCGTCTCTTCAACCTTTCGAGTGAAATTGTTGTAGACACGGTAAGTGTGAGAGTTTGAGCCATAACCAAGTAGAAAACCTTCATGAGATTTAGGAGCAAACTTTGAACGAGATGCTTATCAAGAATGTAGCACTTTGAGCCGAATACTCGAAAGTATCCAACTTGAGGCTTGTTACCGGTGAGGAGCTCGTATGCCGTCTTGCCGAGTAGCTTGTGAAGGTATAAGCGATTTGTTGCGTGACAAGCTGTCTCAACCGCTTCTGCCCAAAAGTGCTTTGGCGTCTTGTATTCATCAAGCATTGTCCTTGCCATTTCAATGAGCGTCCGGTTCTTCCTCTCAACAACTCCATTTTGTTGAGGTGTGTATGTAGCCGAGAACTCGTGTGAAATCCCTTCTTCGTCAAGAAAGGAGTCCACATTTGCGTTCTTGAACTCTGTTCCGTTGTCGCTCCGAACCTTCTTGATCTTCACATCAAACTGATTTTGGGCTTTCCTAGCGAAGTTTCTGAAGATCTTCTGGACCTGCGATTTGTCATTGAGGAAAAACACCCACGTAAATCTTGAAAAATCATCAACTATAACTAGACCAAAGGAATTTCCACCGAGACTCTTGTAGGCATTGGGACCAAAAAGATCCATGTGAAGCAGCTCGAGTGGCCTCCTTGTGGTCATGATGTTCTTCACAGGGTGTCTTCCTCCAACCTGTTTACCTGCTTGACAAGCACTGCAAAGTCGATCCTTCTCAAATATGACATCGTTAACTCCAAGGATATGATTTCCTTTAATAAGCTTGTCAAGGTTTCTCATGCCAACGTGACCTAGTCGTCTATGCCACAACCAACCTTTTGAGGATTTAGCAACAAAGCAAGTTTTAGGTTGTGCCTTTTTAGAGAAATCGACAATGTAAAGATCACCTCTACGCATACCCATAAAGACCATTTTATGATTGTCCCGACGAAATACTTGGCAATCTACCTCAGTAAATAGGACATTCAACCCGAAATCAGCAAGTCTAGATACAGAAAGTAAGTTATAGCCAAGAGATTCAACGAGCATGACATTTTGAATGGAACTATCATGTGAGATGGCCACCTTACCAAGGCCAACCACTTTACCCTTTGAATTATCACCAAAGGTGACATATTTTCGAGGGCCGTTGTTTTCAGCAAGCTCACGGAACATCTCTTCATCTCCGGTCATATGATCAGTGCATCCACTATCAAGAACCCATTCCTTTCCTCCTGATTCATATCCCCGAAGATTTGCCATAAGACCAAAATGTCTCATTGCATTGTCAAGATCGGAGTCACTATCATCATCATCATAATATTCATGTTCATCATGATCTTGTGACTCATCATTTCCTAGAGAGGGTAATTCATTAGATAAATGATCAAAGTGGTTATTTTTATGAATTC